>NC_143556.1:61256875-61407750 GCF_054136105.1 Typopeltis vanoorti
TTGTTGACACCTGAAAAAAATCCTTAGCTAGACTACAATATTAAATATGTGATGGAGTTGCAACCTTCTGTGGGTGAGATTTTAATATAGAAATGCTAAAAAGTAGCATATGAAAGAGATATATATTTCAATTATGTATTAATATTTTCCTCTATTTAGTATAATGCCTAGTATCTTGCTATAGACTATTTCCATTTCTTTAATGGCTTGCTAATATCTATCCTTGAAATATAAGTCCAAGGTTTCCTGGTATTGGCCATTCCTTCATTTATATTAATAGTCTTGTTAGGTTATTTCTTATCTGTCCATTAGAATGAAACACGAGATGATTCTTCCAGAATAGGTGAGAGAGAACAATTGAAAGAAGAAGGTGAAACAATGAGAGATGGGGAAAGAGAGAATACTGGAGAAAGTCAAAATAGTGTAAGAACAGGGGATAGAGAGAAATGAGAAAACAAAGAAAGAGAGAGAGAATGCCAAAGGGTTCAGGGATACGAGAGAGTGACATACAGAGATTCAATAATTCAGGATGTGTGGAGTAAAGTGTAAGAGGAATGCTTGACTGAAGGAATGATAGAGATAATGACAAAAGTATAAAGTAACAAAATGATTAAATATTTACATTAGGAAAAATTATTTAATATTGGTAGAATTTTTTAGTAGGTTTCCTAGCCATTATCAATAGTTAACAGTTAAAAAGAGATAAACATAATAAAGAACAACACTTAAATTGCAAGTATGTGACAATATAAGCTATCAATTCTATCTACAGCTATTAGAATCCATAGAAATATTTAAATAATTGCAATTTTATGAAACACAGGAATGAAAAGCATTACTTAGGACAGTGCTTCCCAAACTTTTGGATGTAAAGGCCCCCTTGAAAAAATTAAAATATTTCATGGTCCTCATCGAAAAAAAAAAAAATCGTATTAGAGACATATATTATTATAATATTTGTTGTATTTATATTCAATATAAAACATACACAGCGAATATTGCAAAAATCAAATACAAATACAGGTAGGCATTCAAAAATTCGGCAATCGATAATTCAGTTCCTTCAGATCTCCGGCATGGATTTTGGAGCACGCATTTTCAAATTAACCGCGTTACCACGCCACTGTTTTCTGTTTATGTTTATGTTTTGATGGCGCTGTAGTCGATAAGCATTGCGATAACCTGCTTATTCCTTCTCATTTTATCATTTATTTGCTGCTGTATTAGCACTATTATGGATTCAGCAAAGAAAAGAGGTGGTGTAAAACGTAAACATCGTGCATTGTCAATCACAGAGAGAGAGTGGAAGTGCTAAAAAAACTTGATAGCGATGTGTCTGTGCGAACCATTTGGGAATCATATGACATCGGCTCTTCAACAGTGTATGATAATAAAAAACAGAAAAAAAACTGTTAAAGTTCTTTTCTGACAGTGTATCAAAAAAGCAAATGTTTGTAAGGAAGTCAATGATGGAGGGAAAAAGTTTGGAACTGGACCAAGTTCTCATAACCTGGTTTAATTTTCATGTAAGTGAAGGTGTGGAAATTTCTGGTGATTTATTAAAGGAACAAGCCAAAATTTTCATGAAGAGCTGGGATTGCAACACAAGTGTGAATATTCAGAATATTTAGTTGGTGAACATTAAAATTTCACAAGCTTTTCATTTAGTGTTTAATTTTCTTTCTTTAACGTACTGTACAGGTAGTCATTTTCTGTCAAAAATATACAGCATATATAACCATCCGAAATCCGGCATTTTCAAAAATCCGGCACCCTTCAAGTCCGGAGGTTGCCGGATTTTTGAATATCTACCTGTATTACATTTTAAGCATCTTACATACACATTTGACATGGCACACTTAGTCTTAAAACATTTAAAATTTGTTTTCATTATTTCATGGCCCCCCTCAACAAAACTAACGTCCCCCAAGGGGGCCACAGCCTGCAGTTTCGGAAGTGCTGACTTAGGATGATCTCCCAAATTTGGAATAGTTCAATGCAATCATATTTGTTGAAGTGGAGATTCCGAATGTGGGCTCACAACTTTCTTTATATTACTATTGCTATTATTATGGGACACCTGCAAGGAGTCCAATAGGACTCGTTGCAGGACTGACCTCTACTCCACTATATAATCTTTCAAGTAGAAAATACCTTTTGTGTTGGACTTTAGTTTTATTCCAATGAATTTTATGCCTAGTGGATAATGTATGGCTCGCTAAACCAGACTTATTAGATTCTTGAAGTAAAATATACTCTTAATGCTCTACTAGATGAATCTGAGATGAACTACCTATCTGTCCATGAACAAGGGATCTTGTAAACTCCAAGATAAGAAAATGGTACTATTTGCCTATTGCAGAGACTAGGAAGGAATTTATTTCCAAACAAAAACTTGTAAGTCGATGTGGCAAAGAAGTCTTGCAATTTCTCTTGCAGTCCTTTAACATACTGAATTGAAATCCTAGAAACTTCTTCACAAGGATTATTAGAATCAGGATTAAATAAACATAATTATAAATTATTTTATCAAATATTTTTGTGTTCTGGAACTAGAACTTGTTATTTGAGGTAGGATTATAGGAATAAATTGAGTGCAGTTAGTAGTTGGAAGGGGATCAATCATTCGATGCTGTTGACACACTCTCCTTCGATGGGTCTTTGGACTCCCTGGAGGTGTCACATTATTATTATTATTCCGGGCAAATCCAAGGAGTCGACAGACTCATCGAGGGAGGCCTTGACATCATGTCAAGAACAACTATTCGACATTCACACAGTATCTATCATACCTTGCCATGAACTCATACACGGTCGTAGCACCCACAACAGACTCTGGCAGCTTATTCCAATCATTCACCACTCTCCAAGTAAAAAACCTAGCTCTAACACCCTTCTTAACCACATTCTTGTCCAGTTTCCATGCATGGCCCCTAGTCCTTCCACCACCAGTCCTATTTTCAAAAATATCTTCTGGATTAATCTTATAGAAACCCTTAAATAATTTGAATGTCTCAATTATATCACCCCTTTTCCGCCTATCGACCAATTTTTGCAACCCACAAATCTTCAACCTATTCTCATAAGGTTCATTCCACAGACCTGCTATCATCTTGGTCACTCGTCTCTGGATCCTCTCCACTTCCTCCCCATCACGAAGAAGCCCTGGCGCCCATAACTGGGCACAGTAGCCCAGATTGGGTCTTATCAAGGCTCAATACAGAGGAACAATAACTTGTTTGTCTCTGGATGTTAAAGAATTTTTCAGAAGCCAAGTGATTTGATGAGCTGATTTAGCCACTTTTGCAATGTGCCCCCTAAACTTCAATTCCCTATCCACCAACACTCCCAAATCCCTGGCCTCATCAATCTCCTGGAGTACGGTTCCACGAATGTGATATACTGCTGCTATTCTTTTCACCCCAAAATGCATAACCTTACACTTTGCCACATTAAATTGACATCCATTTTTCCTAGCCCAGACCTCCAAACTATCTAAATCATCCTGTAAAATTTTGACATCCTGTGCACTCACAATTGCTCTACCCAACTTTGCATCATCAGCAAACAAGTGAACACTTCCTCTGAGATCCTTTCCTATATCATTGATGAACAAATTGAAAAGTAGTGGTCCCAGAACAGAGCCCTGCGGCACACCACTAGTCACAAGCCGTCTTTTAGACTCAACTCCTGAATAAACCATTCTTTGGTATCTCTCCATCAACCACCCTCCTATTCATCTCACCATCCCCATCTGCTCCAGTTTATTGATTAGGGTTCCATGTGGTATCCTGTTAAAGGCCTTGGCAAGGTCCAGTAGAATCACTGTAAACCCATTATCCCTATCCAGTTCAGCAGTCACTGTGTTATAAAACGTGAGCAAGTTACTGAGGCATGATCTACCCTTCCCAAAACCATGTTGTCCCCCATACAATATCCCATTTTCATCTATCCAATCCTGTATTCTTTTCTTGACTAATTTCTCTAAGACCTTGACAACGATTCCTGATATGCTAATCGGTCGGTAATTTACAACAGCAGTCTTGGAACCACCTTTATGCAGTGGAACTATTTTCCCCTCTTTCCACCCCTTCGGGACTAACCTAGATCCGAGACTCAAAAAAAATTACGCCCAATGTGGGGCTCGAACCCATGACCCCGAGATTAAGAGTCTCATGCTCTACCGACTAAGCTAGCCGGGCTTCGTATAATAATAATAATAATCAAAAACACATTGTGCAGTCCTTTCTGAGAAGCCATCAAGTTTCATACATCATTTGATGTTTAAGAGTTCTTGCTGTAATTGGTGAGGAATAAAACACATAGTGTTCTATGCTACATTCAACAATAATCTGCTCACCATCCCCCTCACAGAAGACTGGAGTTATCAAAACTTTAGTACAAAGTGCTCACATTATATGTTTACACCTCAACAATTTCAGCAAGAACTCTCAAACATCAAATGATATTATTATTATTATTATTTCGGGCGACTCCAGGAGTCCTTAGACTCATCGAGGGAGGCCCTAAACATCATGTCCACACAACTATGCGATTACATTCTCACAGTATCTATCATACCTTGTCTTGAACTCGTTCACCGTCATAGCACCCACAACAGACTCTGGCAGCTTATTCCACTCATTTACCACTCTAAAAGTAAAGAACCCAGCTCTAACACCCCTGCTAACCACACTCTTGCCCAGCTTCCATAGGTGTCCCCTAGTTCTCCCACCACCAGTCCTGATCTCAAAAATATCCTCTGAATTAATCCTATAGAATCCCTTTAGCAATTTGAATGTCTCAATCATATCACCCCTCCTCTGCCTATCAACTAGTTTCTGCAACCCACAAATCTTCAACCTGTTCTCATATGGTTCATTCCATAGACCTGTTATCATCTTAGTCACTCGCCTCTGGATCCTCTCCACCTCCTCCCCATCAAGAAGGAACCGAGGTGACCAAATCTGGGCACAGTAGTCGAGATGAGGTCTTATCAAGGCTCGGTACAGAGGTACAATAACTTGCTTGTCTCTGCTCGTCAAGGTATTTTTCAACAACCAAGTGAGTTGATGAGCTGATTTAGCTACTTTTGCAGTGTGCCTCCTAAACTTCATCTCCTTATCCACCAACACTCCCAAGTCCCTGGCCTCATCAATCTCTTGGAGTACAGTTCCACCAATGTGGTATACTGCTGCTAAACTTTTCACCCCAAAATGCATAACCTTACATTTTGTCACATTAAATTGACATCCATTCTCCTTAGCCCAGAACTCCAATCTATCTAAGTCATCCTGCAAGACTTTGACATCTTCTGCATTCACTATTGCCCTACCCAACTTTGCATCATCAGTGAACAAATGAATTGTTCCACTTAGATCCTTCCCTATATCATTAATGAACAGATTAAACAGCAGTGGTCCAAGAACAGAACCCTGCGGCACACCACTAGTCACAGGCCGTCTTTTGGACTCTACTCCTGAATAAACTACTCTTTGATATCTCTCCATCAATTTCCTATTTCCTATATCCATTCCCATATGTTGTAGTTTACGGATTAGTATTCCATGTGGTATCCTGTCAAACGCCTTTGCCAGGTCCAGCAGTATCACTGTAATTCCATTTCCCTTATCCAGTTCAGCCGTCATCTTGTTATAAAACTTGAGCAAGTTACTGAAGCATGATCTACCCTTCACAAAGCCATGCTGTCCCCTGTACAGTATCTCGTTTTCATCAATCCATTCCTGTATTTTATTCTTGACTACTTTCTCTAAGACCTTGACAATGACTCCTGATATGCTGATTGGTCGGTAATTTGCAACCGTAGTCTTGGATCCTCCTTTATGCAGTGAAACTATTTTCCCCTCTTTCCACACCTTCGGGACTAAGCCAGACCTGAGACTCAGATTAAACAACATGGTCAATGGCATTGATAATTCTTTAGCCGCTTCACGCAAGACCCGTGCCGGTATACCATCCAATCCCACAGATGGGTTCACATTAAGGTTCTGTAATAAACTAGTCACCTCCACTTCATTCATCAATATTCCCATATAAACTAATGGTTCCTTCACTTTTTCAATGTCACCACCTGGATGATATGCTTTTGCAAAGTGTGCGCTCAGTAACTCCACTATATCGACTGATTTAGTGACCTCCTTACCATCGTCATTCCTTAAAATCATTTTGCCGTGTACAGTTTTTTTATTGCTTGCAGCATACTGAAAGAACTGTTTTGGATTCTCTTTTGCTTGCAACGCTAGTTTCCTTTCATAATCCGCTTTTGCTTTTTTTACCACATTCATTACCTTTCTGGCCTGCACTTTATACCGTTCGTGTGCCTGCAGGTCACCCCTTTCTTTAAATTCCCTCCACAGTTGTTTCTTTTTTTGCAGCTCAAGCTTAATGGTGTTATTCATCCATTTAACCCCTACTTGTTTTACAATTCGGACCCTAGGTATACAATCAGCCATTACCTCCTGTAAATGCTCCTTGACCATGTCCAATGCTCTATCGACGTCCAGCCCTTGCAGTTGTACATGCCATGGCACTGATCCAAGCAATCTCCTAAGCTTGTCATACTTGCCAGCACGGTAATTCCACATATACCCTGTCTTAATCGAAAATTCCACACCTTTAGCCACCTCCCAGGTCAAGACCTTATGATCACTCTCACCAATAGGTGGCAACATGGTCATATTCATTACAGTCAAATTCTCAGATGCTATTACCAGGTCAAGCACTCTCACACCCCTAGTATTTTCAATTACATGCTGTCTCAGATAGTTATCCCTTAATAATTGAATAAAATCCTTTTCCTTCCTCACATGTGTCCTCTCCTCCTTCCAATCAATGTTACCATAGTTGAAATCCCCCATAATAATTACCCTCCTTCCACTCATTTCATCAATTTCCCTATGCATACTATCTCCACCATCTATTCCATCACCTGGTCTATAGCAGCACCCAACTGTATATTTTATTCTGCCAGTCTCAATCTCACACCAAATAGCCTCAAATGAGCTCCTTTCAGTATCCTGCGATACAACTTCAATTCTCCTTGGCTGCAGTTCATCAGCTATCATCAATAATACCCCTCCCCCCATTTTATTCTCTCTGTCCCTCCTAAACACACCACTATAACCTACACATTCTATCCCACTAACTATATCTTCTTCCGTCAGCCATGTTTCACTAATGCCAATAACGTGTGGCCAGGAAGAGCCAATCAAGGCCAAAAATTCTTCCTTCTTGTTCCTAATACTCCTGGCATTAGTATACATGAAATGCAGTGATCCCTTAGTCCCACCCCTATATTGATACGTTATTCTAAATGACCCATTCCCATTTTTTGTCCTTAGTGCTGGCTCGGGTACATTATATACATTCTTACACTCATCTGTCTCACTGATGTCTGCATATCCATTCCCCCCCCTCCTTGGTAGTTCTAGTTTCCCTGGTTTTGCACATCCATTTTCACTTCATTCAGCAACACTCTTTCCAGTCTCCGCACACCAAGTCCATTCAAATGCAGGCCATCCATCTTGTATAAGTCCTTTCGCCCTTCAAACTCATTCCACACGTCCACGAATTCCACACCACACCATCTGCATAACCTACGCATAATGTCATTTGCGATTATGGTCCTCCTCCTAAACTCCTCTCTGTCATATCGTGGCAACAGACTAACCATTCTAACTCTGTCACTCTTTTCTTTCGCTACCTTTAACAATACTTTCAAGTCCTCTCTCATAAAAAATTTATCACCTTTCAATTCATTCGTACCCGCCACAATTATTAATTCTTTCACCCTCTGTTTTTGCACTCTAATACTCTCACTTACATCCTTAAATTTCGCACCCGGTAAGTATTTTTGAATATTTGAATATTTGAAAATTAGATATATCAAACTAAATGGTGCTTCTCAGAAAGGACCACACAACATCCTTTTTGATTCCTATAATTCTAGATCAAATAACAAGGAAACAATATGTCAAGTACCTATCCCCTACATTTCTGTCATTTCAGAACCAATTTCCAGCATTCTAAAGAAATACAATTCAGTAGTTACTTTTATTCCTGTCAGCAAATTAACCATCATGGTTTCCATCTTCTAAAGATAAACACTCCATTCTAGCTCTTCATGACATCTACCAAGTTTCTTGTGATTGTCATCATTCTTACTTCAGACAAACTGGATGCTCAATGGGAAAAAAAACAGAACACCAATCTTACATCAATAAACAGGAAATCTGAGAAATCTAGCATGGCACAGCACAGATATGGACCACACAATACTATGGTCTGAAACTTACTTCATCTTTGTCACTATAAATTTGAATATTTATTTACAGAAAGCACAGACGCCTTACTTTACCATCCAAACTTAAACAACTATTCCTAACTTTTAAGATATGGGAGAGTCTTATTTTAATCATACATCACTAACACTTTTTTTTAAAATACAGTTAATTAATAACTAATAATACAATGTTTCCTCATTTATACCTTTGCCTTGCTTTATGTATAACATCGCACTCTCACTCTCCCAAATCAGTCCATTGTTCACGTTCTATCTTGTAATTAGCTAACATTGTCACCGACCTGTAATATACAGGTGAAATATATGGATTTTAAATAAATATTACTAACTTATTTCCGGGTGTTTTTGTATGAACTGAAGAAAGTATACGATTGTGTTGTCTTGGATATGAAATATTGAATGTTTATATATATAGGAAAATTTTCTTGTCCACTGCAGTAAAATTTGCTATCACTTGACATAAATTTTGTTTATTCAAAATCATGTCTCTACAGTTGATTTGCAATATGAATTTGTTTTAGCTTCTGTCAATGCAAGTTACAAAAATAACAAGCAGAAATCTTGATTTTTTTTTAATTGAAATAATATATCAAATTAAATTATAACTAAGATGAAAAGCCAAACAGCTATTTTTTCTGGCGAAGTTAATTAAATTAAGGGGATAAAAATCCTTTATTATTTTACAGCCAGTATGCGAAACTCTAAGATCAAAAACTACGATCTAAGAGTTTCATGCCGAAGAACTATCGGCGAATCCAAGCGTAAGTGACCACATATATTAGTTATAATATAATATAATATAATATAATATATGGGCACACCATTCTGGCATTCGTATAGTGAAGGTATGTAAGTTCTTTTCACTTAAACTTTGATATCATCCAGGTCTAGCTACTCACTGATGAGACCTTAAAAAAGGTTGAAACCGGTCTGGGTAGTGACCTCTCCTCATAATGTAAAGCAGTATTACATCTCCTAGGAGCTGTGTGTTTTTACATTATGAGAAAATATCAAGGATAGTGAGGGAGCTTGCTCCAACTTTACTTTGAGTTGCCTGGGTGTTGTACTACCAGGTGGTCACTTACGCTTGGATTCACCGATAGTTCTTCGGCATGAAACTCTTAGATTGTAGTTTTCGATCTTAGAGTTTCGCATATTTTTATCCCCTTAATTTAATAATATCAAATTATTAAATAATATCAAATATGAAATTCTTTATACTATGGAAAAAAAAAACCTCTAGTGTCATCGTTTCTTTTATTTTCTAGTTTTTGTACAAAATGTACAATTTATGCAGTACTTCAGAGTTTAAGGCTTTTTCTTCAAAGGTCTCCATAAAGAAGTTGCCCAGGGGTAGAGAGAGAGAGTGGAGGACAACCCATGGCTGTCTCCTCTATCTGTTTGTAGAATTTTCCTTGCCAAACAAAATAGCCTGAGTTCATGGTGAACTAAAATAGGGCTGAGATACAAGGAGGAAATTTGGCTTGGATGAGATGTAAGGTATCTTTGGATAGGACATCTGCACATAAGGAGGAGACATCAAAACTGACCATTATGTCAGTGTGTTGGAGTGAGAGGTTTTCTATACTGGCTTTATTAAAGTGGGCTGAGATTTTTATGTGTGAAGGTGTGTGTGTGTTGGCATTATAATGTTTGGGCACTTTGGTTGGCTAATATTTGTATGGGTGTGTGTGTGGGGGGGGGTCCTACAGTTGAAAGGTTTTAGTCTACTAATCACTTCCACAGGACAAGAAGTAACCTTCTTAAGAAGCATTTGGAGTGTTCTGATTTGAGAGCTGGTGGGATCATATTCAATAGGGAGGTAAGTAGACTGATCTAACAGTAAAGAGGTAAGCTTAACTGTTTAGTCAGTTTGGTTGAGAACCACAGTGGAATTTCCCTTATCTGCTTTGATGATAATTATTTTTTCTGTTGTTTTTCATTTCCTGTAGAGCTTTTGATTCTGCTTTAGATAGGTTGGTTTTTGGTGGTTTAGCTTTGGTAAGAACATCGGCATCATACAGTCTGATATTGTTGGCAATATGGTTGGGAAAGTTGCAGATACCACGTTCTACCAGTATCATTATTTCTTCAGAAGGTATTTTTTTTTCGGTGCTAAGGTGAAGTTGTGGCCACATGCAGGTGCAACGAGTGCATCAGGCTTCAGGGTAAGGGAAGACAGGTTTATTACCATGTTGAGCAGTAGTTGAGGTTCAGAGGCAGAGTTCTTTTTTAGACTTTCAAATTTTTGAATGTGTTGACATTGTATTTTAGTAAATTCTTTCTCTGCTGAAGCATTCAATATGTTGTAGAAGATCGTCCAAGGGTTGTTGTTCAGTGTAGCAGCAAGCTCTTCCTCTAATACATGAATAGCCTTGTTGGTGTCGGCCAAGAGAACGCAGGTGGAAGCAATCTGTTCACTTAGAAGACTGAAGTTAGTGCGATTATAAATGCAGAGAGGCTTCTGTGACATGAAACAGTGTTTTAATTTTACATAGTTCAGGATCACATTATTACCCTCACAGTGTTTTAAGAAGGTCAAACGACATAGTTGTCTTGAAATCTTCAACTTTAATTTGCCGTATTGACAGGCCTTGCATGCAAGAGAATCTCCATGGATTATAATTCTTGTACGAGGATTGTTTGAAAAGTTTGGTAAAAAAAATAAGTTAAACACATTTTTTTTTGAAAACATCACCTTTATTTCTCAACATAGTCTCCATCAAAGTCTACACATTTGGTCCAGCGAGTTTCCAATTTTTTCATCTCATCTAAAAAGTAGGATTTGTCAAATTGTGCAAAATAGTCATTGACAGTCTTGATGACATCCTCATTCTAAGAAAAATTTTTCTCCAATGGCCAATGTGTGGGACGGTGCACTGCCTTCATGCGCAGTTTTTTGTGCCCCACTCTTGGCCATTTTTTCTTCAGATCTTCTTTTAAATGGTCCAACAATGATGCATAATAGACTCTTGTTATTCGCTTACCCTTTCCCAAATAGTTTCTATCGTGAGAATCCTTGGGAATCCATTAAAATAGTGGCCATCACCTTCCCAGCTGACAAAATGGTCTTCACTTTTTTCAGTGATCTTTCACCGGCATTGTCCACTGTTTTGATTGCTGCTTGGACTCAGGTGTGTAGTGGTGGATCCAAGTTTTGTCTACAGTCACAAATAGATGCAAAAAAATCAAGCAAACTGCGATTAAACATTGCCAAACACTGTGCTGAAATGTCTTTTTGCATGCATTTTTGATTGACAGTCAAGAATCATGGCACCCATCGAGCACACAGCTTTTTCATGTGCAATTTTGTGTGCAGGATATTATACACTCATTCAGTTGAGATGCCTACAATCTCAGCAGTCTCATGCACTTTCACTCAGCGGTCTTCCATAATGATACCATGGATTTTGCCAATCATTTCCGTTGTAGTAATCTCAGTTGGGCATCCAGAGTGTGGTTCATCTTTGATAAACTCACGACCACGTTTAAACTCATTTATCCAGAAATAAATCGTCTTTAATGCTGGTGCAGAATTCCCATCAACTGCATCTAACTCGGCTTTAATTTGAGCAGCCGTCCACTTCTTCAAATTTGCAAGGGGTCATGAAAAAGATGATACGTGCTGACACTGGTACGAATGAACGAATTGTGTCACCGTCTATTGGAAATTTACCAAACTTTTCAAACAATCCTCGTAGATAAACTTATACGTTGGTTACATATGACTTTAAATTTTTCAGGAAATGGCAACGTATGCTAAAATATTAATTAACAGCTGTCTCCTCTATCTACAAACAGATAGAGGGAACATCCATCGGTTTTTCCATTCTCTCTACCCCTGGCCAACTTCTTTATGGAGACCTTTGAAGAAAAAGCCTTAAACTCAGCCCCCACAAAAACCCACTGTTTGAATGCTACATGGATGATGTGTTCGTTATTTGGCCACATGGCTTAGATACACTCCACAACTTCTTAACACACTTAAATGATCACACCCCAGAATCCAGTTCACCTTGAAAAAGGAAAACAAAACGGTCTCTCTTTCCTAGACACTCCGATTACATGCCAGACTGATGGATCCCTGGCTTTCTCTGTTTAAAGAAAACCAACCCATACAGGTAGATACATTCACCAGCAATCACCCCCCCCCCAGCCTCACAACAATATGGGATTATAAAAACCCTATATAGCAAGGCTAAATTAATCTGTTCAGATAAAAATGGCCAACTACTTAACCATATAATACCAACTACTTAAACATACTTCGGTGTCGAGGCTAGCTGGTGAACAGACGTGCTATCGGAGAGCTCCTGAGAGATTTGTGTTTTTTGTTGATTTATTGGTGTTTTGGATTCAATTTAATGGACTTAAGTGTTTAATTTTGGTATATTATTAGAGCTTTATTAACGTGGTTAGTGTACTAAAGTGTTTTATAACATAATCTATGTCGGGAAGTCGCCGCTACATGAATTCGTAATGAGTAGTGTTCGTGCAAGCTCCAGATAAGATAAGTATCATTTTCAGTTATCGATACAAATTACTTAATATTGTGTAGTTTTGTTTTGTTTGCCTTGCGTATTTTAGTGCGTCTATTTTTGGTGTGTTATAACGTTTAATTTGACAAAACACGTTACAGATAAATATGGCACCTGTGCGTAGGAAAATGGCGGCCAGTAATGAAGGTTCGCCATCGTTATCAAAGGACGGTAGCATAAAAGAAATGAGTCAGTGTACTAGCTGTGAAATGTACGCTTTGCGGAGTGCGGTCGGAGTGTGGTTAGATGATGATAAAGGATTGAATGTGTGTAGAAAATGTAGGGAGAATGCGGAATTCAAGTGTATTTCGGATCGTGAGTGTGATATTTTTGTCAACCTTCAGAATGAAGGAAATAGGGATATGACAAGAAACGGCAAAGTTGTACATGAAAATTGTGAGAGTGTGAATGTAGAAAGTGTGAATGATAGTATAAATGGTTTCTCAGAGAATAAAAAAGATGAGATAGATGCATTGAGTGAGATCGCGTTGTTGAATAGTGCGATAGAAAGAGCAAAACAGCAGCTAGAGTGCATGAACAAAAGTAGACTGAATGAACCAACCAATAATAAAAGGTATGACAGGAAAAATAGACGTATGAATGTGAACATGAACAAAATGAAGGATAGAGTGCTGTATGGAGACTCGTTAGTACGAGGTGTGTTAGTAGAGGATTTGACAAAATCGTACCAACCTGGTGCGACCATAAAGGACGTAACTGCGTCTATTAGAGAGCAAAAGGAAAAGGTGAAAGAAATGATTGTTGTGGCAGGTACGAATGATTTGAAAGGAGATAAAATGGAAATGATAGAAGACCTGAATGAATTGTTTGAGGTAGCAAAAGAAAAGAGTGAGAGAGTTAGAATGATTAGTCTTTTGCCACGGTATGACAGTGAAATGTTTAAAAGGAGGGCTATAATTGCAAATGACTTTATGTGTGGGTTATGTATGACGAGTGGTGTGGAATTTGTGGATGTGTGGAGTGAGTTTGATGGGCGAAAGGATCTATATAAGATGGATGGCTTGCATTTGAATGGTTACGGTGTAAGAAGACTTGAGAAAGTGTTGCTGAATGTAGTGGATGTGCAAATTCAGGGAAACTAGACTTGTTAGGGGGAGGTAGAGTTACAGTCCTTATGGAGGCAGTTGAATGTAAGAATGAATATAATATGCCAGAGCAAATAAGGACAACAAATCAGAGTGGGATAGTTAATATAAGGCATCAAGGTAGGGTTGGGGTTAATGGGGGTCTTAAATTCATGTACACTAATACTAGGAGTATTAGGAACAAGAAGGAAGAGTTTTTGGCCATGGTTGGCACTTCCAGGCCACAGGTTATAGGTATTAGTGAAACATGGCTGACTGTAGATGATATAACTAGTGGGATTGAATGTGATGGGTATAGTGTGTTCAGGAATGACAGAGAGAATAAAATGGGGGGAGGAGTATTGTTGATGATAGCTGATGAGCTCCAGCCAAGGAGAATAGAAGTTGAATTGCAGGATAGAGAAAAGAGCACATTTGAGGCCATTTGGTGTGAGATTGTGGCTAGCAGAACTAAATATACAATTGGGTGCTGCTATAGACCAGGTGATGGAAAAGATGGTGGTGACAGTATGCACAAGCAAATAGAAGAAATGGGTGGAAGGAGGGTGATTATTATGGGAGATTTCAACTATGGTCGCATTGATTGGAGTGAGGAGAGGACACACGGGAGGAACTGGATTTTATGCGGTTATTAAGGGATAACTATCTGCGACAGCATGTAATGGAAAATACTAGGGGTCACAGAGTTCTTGACCTAGTAATTACATCTGAGGATTTGGCTGTAACAAATATGACCACATTGCCACCAATCGGTGAGAGTGATCATAGGGTCTTAACTTGGGAGGTGGCTAAAGGTGTAGAATTTTCAATTAAGACAGGGTACATGTGGAATTATCGGGCGGGAAAGTATGACAAGCTTAGGAGTTTGATTGGTTCAGTGCCATGGCATGTACAACTGCAAGGACTAGAAGTTGATAGTGCATGGGAGGTAGTTAAGAAGTGCTTACATGAAGCAATGGCTGACAGTATACCTAGAGTCCGAATAATAAATCAGGTAGGGGTTAAATGGATGAATAACACCATTAAGCTTGAGTTGCAAAAAAAGAAACAACTATGGAGGGAATTTAAGGAGAAGGGTGACCGGCAGGCACATGAACGGTATAAAGCGCAGGCCAGAAGGGTGACGAGTGTGGTAAGAAAAGCAAAAAAGGATTACGAAAGAACATTGGCCATGCAGGCTAAAGAGAATCCTAAACAGTTTTTTAGATATGTAGCAAGTAAAAGGAAAAATGTACATGGCAGATTGATTTTAAAGAATGCCGATGGTAGGGAGGTAACTGAATCAGTTGAGATAGTTGAGTTACTGAGTGAGCACTTTGCAAAAGTATATCATCCAGGTGGTGACATTGCAGAAACGTATAAACCAGTAGATTATACGGGAATTGTGGTTAATGAAGTGGAGGTGAGTAGTCTATTGCATAACCTCAATGTCAATACATCTGTGGGATTGGATGGTATACCAGCTCGTGTTGTACGAGAAGCAGCTAAAGAATTGTCAGTACCCTTCACCATTTTGTTTAATTTGAGTCTCGGTTCTGGGTTAGTCCCGAGCGGGTGGAAAGAGGGGAAAATAGTTCCACTGCATAAAGGTGGTTCCAAGACTGCTGTTGTAAATTACCAACCGATTAGCATATCAGGAATCATTGTCAAGGTCTTAGAGAAAATAGTCAAGAGGAAAATACAAGATTGGATAGAAGAAAATGGGATACTGTATCGGGGACAGCATGGTTTTGTGAAGGGTAGGTCATGCCTCAGTAACTTGCTCACGTATTATAACACAGTGACGGCTGAACTGGATAAGGGTAATGGGTTTACGGTGATTCTGCTGGACCTTGCCAAGGCCTTTGACAGGATTCCACATGGAATTCTAATCAGTAAATTGCAGCATATGGGAATGGACATGGGGTTGGTGAGATGGATAGGAGGGTGGTTGACGGAGAGATATCAGAGAGTGGTTTACTCGGGAGTGGAGTCCACAAGACGGCCTGTGACTAGTGGTGTGCCACAAGGATCTGTTCTTGGACCACTGCTGTTTAATTTGTTCATAAATGATATAGGAAATGATCTGAGAGGAACAGTTCATTTGTTTGCGGATGATGCGAAGTTGGGTAGGGCAATAGTGAATGCAGATGACGTCAAAATTTTGCAGGATGATTTGGATAGATTGGAGGTCTGGGCTAAGGAGAATGGATGTCAGTTTAATGTGGCAAAATGTAAGGTTATGCACTTTGGGGTGAAAAGATTGGCGGCAGATTACTGCATTGGTGGAACCGTGCTCCAGGAAATTGATGAGGCACGAGATTTAGGAGTGTTGGTAGATAAGGAATTGAAATTTAGGGGACACATTGCAAAAGTGACCAAAACAGCTCATCAAAACACTTGGTTGCTGAGGAATACGTTGACAAGTAGAGACAAGCAGGTTATTGTTCCTCTCTATCGAGCCTTGATAAGACCCCATCTAGACTACTGTGCTCAGATTTGGTCACCTAGGTTTCTTCTTGATGGGGAGGAGGTGGAGAGGATCCAGAGGCGAGTGACCAAGATGATAGCAGGTCTGTGGAATGAACCGTATGAGAACAGGTTGAGGATTTGTGGGTTGCAAAAATTGGTTGATAGGGGGAGGAGGGGAGATATGATTGAGACATTCAAATTACTGAAGGGTTTCTATAAAATTAATTCAGAAGATATTTTTGAGAACAGGGCTGGTTGTGGGAGGACTAGGGGACATCCATGGAAACTGGGCAAAAGTGTGGTTAGTAAAGGTGTTAGAGCTGGGTTCTTTACTTTTAGAGTAGTGAATGAGTGGAATGCGCTCCCTGAGTCTGTAGTGGATGCTGTGACAGTGAATGAGTTTAAGGCGAGGTATGATAGATACTGTATGAATGTCAAATAGTTGTGATGAATATGATTTGGGGCCTCCCTCGATGAGTCTAATGACTCCCTGGAGTTGCCCGTAATAATAGTAATAATAATAATAGTAATATCCTTAACACCTTCTTAGCCAATGGCTACAACCCCCCCCCCCAAAAAAACAGGAAATATTAAAACCAGTTAACCCCCCCTTCATAACAGAGAAAACACTAAATCTATCACCATTCCTTATATCCGAGGCACGTCTGAAAAGTTAACAAAAATCCTAAAAAAAAAAAAAAAAAATGACCTGATTACCTGCTACAAACCATATAAGAAATTGGCATCCCTTATCGGCTCCACCAAAGACCAGCCACTTCCTGTAGACCTACCTGGAGTATACCAGGTCCCTTGCAGTTGTAAACTGTCCTACTACGGCCAAACAGGCAGGACAGTTAATATCAGAATATCTGAACATAAAGATTATATCCGGTTTCACCAATACAGCCACTCAGGACTTGCTGATCAAGCTCTAGATACCCACCACAGAATACGCTGCTGGAAGAAAGCCACTTTACTACACCGCAACAAATATAAGTACGAAAGATTATTCCTGGAATCAGCCTCAGCATTAAAAAACATCCCAAACCTCAACAAATTTGGGTGTACGAGACTGCCCCAAATTTGGGAAACTTGCATCCTAAGAACATCAGCCCAACAGCCAAGCCAACCCAATTTAGCTCACTAGGGGCACCTTTAGGACTCTAGGACCAACTTCAGTTGCCTTCTTCAGCCTCATTTGATTATTGTTAGTGCCTGCATGCGCATATCATAGTTTTATGTTCCCAGAAGATGGCAATGTAACATTGCCGAAATATAGGACGGTATTGATTAAAGGTTTTTAATTAATATTTTAATATACATTGTCATTTACTGAAAAATTTAACATCATACCAATATTCAGATCTCAATAACAAACTAGAAATTCTTAAAAAGATATATATCAAACAGCTGATTGTGAAGTATATATATAGATTTTTTTTTTTTTTTATGTGAATGCTAGCAATTGAAGGCTTTAAACCTACAGTACAGTAATCTCTCAATTATCCAACCACAGTGAGAAAGCAATTTACCAATTGGATAACTGAAGAGTTGCATAAATGGAGGCAAAGTTTATTCACAAACAATTTCATTCAAAAGTCAGTTAACTACAGGCTTGGCCATTTCAAGGATGCTGTACATTAGCATTGTGGGTAGACTATAGGTTCAATATTATGGAAACTCTACTTTTATGTAAAGTTTTTTGCAGCATTCACAAATACACATGGCAAATTTGGCCACCAAGTTTTTGTTGTGATATAGAAACATTAAAGAGGATCCAAAGACAAATCACCAGTGTGATATTGTTGGAACTCTAGAGTGCCAACTATGCAGAGCAGTTGAGGGAATATGAATAACATAGTTTTAGTTTGGTGGACAGGAGGAAAAGAGAGAGAGAGAGAGAGAGAGAGAGAGAGAGAGAGAGAGAGAGAGATTGACTACCTTCTTTGAATTCCTCATACAAGTAAAAATGAATTAAAAGATTTTTTTGTTTTTATTATTACTTTTCAAAATTCATTACAGTATTTCCATGAATTCCTAGGACTCATTAATAAACTTTCACACCACTTATCATATTTATTCTTAAATTTAATAAATTAAAACAGATGATGCCTTCAATACTCTCAACTGCAATCATACTCAATATTACATCAGTAACAAAAAATGAAGAATTGCATCCTTGCTTAACTGCGCTGTTCTTCAACTTCCAATGATAACAACTTTCTGTTCTTCATGGTTCACAATGAAGTTTCTGGAACAAAAACTATGTGGAACCTGAATGAAAATATATAATTTACTAGATAAATTTATTTTACAAGCTGACATTTCAGCAGCTTAAACTAGCATTATCAAAGAGCTTTAATGACACTCACTTAGCAAAGACTGAGAATGAAATGAACTCAAGAACAAGAACAGTCATGTGCATGGAGTACCACTTTCACTCTCCATGCAAATGATTGTCCCAGTTGATAAGATCATTTCATTCTCAGTTTGCTCAGTGTCTTTAAGGTGCTTTTATTATCATTATTATTATTATTATTTACGGCATCTCCATGGAGTCCGGAGATCATAGTGGGAAACCCAAATCAACCATCATACACACAAATCCTATCACACCTCTCCTTGAATCCATTCACTCTCAGCAAATTCATAGCCAACTCTGGCAATCCATTCCACTCACTCACCATCCATTAACCCTGCGGAGGTCACGGCTGATCTGACAGATATAAAAAATTGTTTAATATAAATATTCTTATACATATCCAGTGTATAGCTTGGAGGTCATGAGTAGCTCCGAATGCATATATTATGAGTGATATTCAACACTGTTTATGCGGTCAGTTTTTGTTTAACATATGTTATCTAAAGGTGTGAGATATTTCATAGTAAATTGAATTGTATCTGAGAGATACTGTGACCTCTGATGTCAGTATAGAATTGGTTTAGGTTTTTTTTTTTTTTTTTTTTTTTATTTACCATTGAAAATGGCTGGAAAAATATATCAATTAGTAATCCATCAGATGTCGAAGAGATCCAGCGATTTTGTTACTCAAGTCCGATAATGAGAATGATAGAGTCGAATGCGAAAGTGAAAGTGATATTTGATAGTAAATTGTATCTGAGAGATACCGCAAACTCCGATGTCAGTATAGTATTGGTTTAGTTGTTGTTTTCGTCTTTGTTTCTTTCTTCAATAATTTCTAGATTGTAACTGAAAATAAATAAACCATCATTTATTATATTTGCAGTGTTTTTTTTTTTTATGTTTTATCGCATTTTAGCACATACTAGTAATGAATGTATCTCTCAGATACACGCGACCTACGCTGCAATTTTTTTCGACTGCTACCTCTGCAGGGTTAATATCTTAAAAATTTCTATCATGACCTCTCTCCTCTGCCTATCAACCAATCTTTATAACCACAAACCTTCAACAATCCTCATAGGGAGTATTCCACAGACCTGTCACCATCTTGGTCACTCGTCTCTGAATCTTTCTGACCACTCCTGGTCCGCAAGAAACCAGGTGACTAAATCTGTGCACAGTAGTCAAGATATGGCCAAATCATGGCCTTATAAAGAGGGATAATAACTTCCTTATCTTTACTTGTTAGAGTGTTTTTCAACATCTAAGTAATTCGTTGATCTATTTTATCAACTTTTGCAATATGTCCTCTGAACTTTAACTCTTTTCCACCATTATTCCCAAGTCCGTAGACTCATCAATTTCCGGTAGTCCGTAGACTCATCAATTTCCGGTAATCCGATACCATCATTTTTTTTTTTTTTTTTTTTTAAATAACGAAACTTGTGGTGCGATCATAATTAAAAGAAACACACGTATTAACCACAGTGAAATTATTTAATTGTAAATATTTCATCCTAAGTATCTTAGGACATCATCAGTACAGTAGTTTTAAACAATAATAGGAATAACATACAGTTAGGGTGCATGATTACAATAGAATCTCATTAAACGTGCATAACGTGCTACAGTAGTACAAAAAAAAAAAAAAAATTAATTATTTAACACAATTTTGTATGACAATTTCCCATACTTTAGGAATAGTAAGAATGTCGTTGTGTTTTAAGTTTGGTCTGTGTAGTAGGACTTTGTATAAACGTTCGTGACATGAACGTTTATACAAAGAGAGTTCTGAAGCCCTACTACACAGACCAAACTTAAACCGCAACAACGTTCTTACTATTCCTAAAGTATGGGAAATTGTCATACAAAATTGTGTTAAATAATTAATTTTTTTTTTTTGTACTACTGTAGCACATTATGCACGTTTAATGAGATTCTATTGTAATCATGTACCCTAACTGTATGTTATTCCTATTATTGTTTAAAACTACTGTACTGATGATGTTCTAAGATACTTAGGATGAAATATTTACAATTAAATAATTTTCACTGTGGTTAATACATGTGTTTCTTTTAATTATGATACCATCAATATCATACACTATATGCTACATTTTAAACCTGAAGTGCATATTTTGCAACAATAAATTCCTAATCATTATCCATTGCCCATAATGTCAATTTATTTAAATCATCCTGCTGGATATTTACATCACCTTTATCAACTATTGCTCTCCCCAGTTTTGCATCATCATCATCATCAAACACAAACTTAATATTCCCTCTTAAATCTTTCCCTATGTCATTGATATACAAATTAAATATTGGTCCTAGTACTGAACTCTGAGATACTCCACTAGTCACAATAATTCTCCTAAACTCCACTCCACCATACTACTCTCTGGTATCTGTCTGTCAGCCATTCCCCTATCCATGCTACTAGCCTCATATCCATTCCCATCTTCTCCAGTTTCTGTACTAGTTTTCCATGTGGTATTCTGTCAAATGCCTTGGCAAAGTCAAGCAGTATCATGGTGTAGATATTACCTTTATCCAATTCTGCTGTCACTTTATTATAAAATGTGAATAAGTTACTAAGACAAGACCTACCCTCAAAGTCATTCTGCCCACTATATAGTAGCACATCCTTATCCACCCACTATTGTATTTTACCTTTCACCAATTTTTCCAATACAATAACAACCACTCCCGATATATTAATTGGTCTGCAGCTTGCTACCTCTATCTTGGAACCACCTTTATAAGCTTGCCAGAGATGAGAATTAGATTGAACAACTTTGTCAGAGGCAATGCCAATTCTATTGCACATTCATGCAGTACATGGGCTGAATATGCCATCCAGTCCCAATGCTGTTTCACATTCATATTTTTTTAATATGCTGAAACACCTCCTGTTCATCTACCTCAATGCTGATATGAATCTCTGTAACATCTGTAACATCAGCATCTGCAAAATCACCACCTGGATGATATGCCATGCCATTGCAAAATGATCACTCAGCAACTCAATTATTTATTTTGGTTTCAGTCACATTCCTAACATGAGCATTGTTTAAAAGTCATTCTACCATAGTCATTTTTCCTTTTACTTGCTACATAATCAAAAAAATCTGTTTGAATATTCTTTGGCCTGTTTGGCTTATTCTTTCTCACAGTCTGATTTGGTCTTCCTTACCATACTAGTCACCATTCTTTCTTGCACTTTGTATTGCTCATGAGTATGTTGTTCTCTTTTTTTTTCATTATTATTATTATTATTACATTACACCTCCAGGGAGTCCAAAGACTCTTCGAGGGGAGGGCATCTTCTCTACAACTCTTCATCTCACTATTCCACCAACCTTCATCATCTACCACCTTTAACGGCATCTATCACTGACTACCACCACTAGTACTTTCACAGATAATCACAAACATCCATGCCCAAGGCAAAATTCGAACCCGCAGCCTTTAGGCTGGGGAGCGGATACACTAACCACTCGGCCAACCAAGCTCTTGCTTTATATCCCTACTCATCCACTTAATTCCAACTTGGTTTATCCTCTTGACCTTGGATGTGCAGTCTGATATTGCTATCCTCAAGCAATCTCTGACCACTTGCCAATACACTACTGACATTCTTTCCTTGTAGCTTCTCAAGCCATGTTCTAAAAGATGTTCCAAGAGGACTCCTGAGTCTCTCATAATAACCAGCTTTATAATTGAACATAAACATCTTCTTGACAAACAACTCTACGTGTTCGGCAACTTCCCAGACCAAGACTGCATGGTCACTCTCTCCAATTGGAAGCAGAGTGTTTAACTTGAGTATGGATTCATCTTCTGATGCTATTGTCAGATCCAACACACTCAAAATCTTGTCCCAGCTATAATTTATTGTTTCATGTAAATTTTGCATCGCAACTGTATAAATTTCACTTCCATCTTGATATGCCCCTTTCCTTCTTGCAATCGATGTCCCTATTGTTAAAGTCTTCCATAATAATTGTTCAGCCTACACTCATTGCTGATTTGATGATATATGGCATCTACATCTTCCTGTGGACCTCCTTTTCTATAGTAGCACCCAACAGTGTATTTTGTCCTATTTGCATTTATCTCACACCAGATGGCCTCAAATGAACCATCTCCCTCAGACATAATATCATCTTTAACTTCTAATTTTGTTGGTTGTAATTCTACAGCTATCATCAGCAATACCTCACCTCCCGTCCTGCTTCTTCTATGCTCGCTGAAAATACAATACCCTTTACATTTTATCCCTGTAATTATATCATTTTTAATCAACCAGGTCTCAGTTATGCCTATAATTTTTGGCCCAGCTGAACAACTTATCAATGCCTAAAACTCCTCACCCTTATTCCTGATACTTCATGCATTCCTGTACAAGCACTTCAATGTCCCTTTGTACCCACATTGATGTTTGTGTAATGTCATTACCAACCTATGTAAGGGACCTGTGAAATCCTATTCAGCATTGAATATAGTAATATACACAATGCTCATTTATCACAGGGGGTAGCCAGAAACATGCTTGATTTTATCCTCTTGTTTCCCTGGTTTTGCACTACCACACACACACACACACACACACACACTCTCACTAAAAAACATTTTCTCCAAACGTATTCATATTTTTCAATATTCTTAATATACGAGGTTGTTTGAAAAGTTTGGTAAATTTCCAATAGACGGCGACACAATTCATTCATTCATACCAGTGTCAGCACGTATCATCTTTTTCATGACCCCCTGGCAAAATTTTAGCCATGTGCGACATGTAGTTCTCATTTGGCAAACATTTAAAATGACTGTGTTCACATTTTTCTTAAAAATGGAGGAAAACGAGTTTCGTGCAGTGATAAAACACTTTTATTTGAAGAAGTGGACGGCCGTGCAAATCAAAGACAAGTTAGATGCAGTTCATGGGGACTCTGCACCAGCATTAAAGACTATTTATTTTGGGATAAATGAGTTTAAACGTGGTCATAAATCCATCGAAGATGAAGCACGCTCTGGACACCCGACTAAGTTACTATGAAGGAAATGATTGGCAAAATCCATGGTATCATTATGGAAGACCGCCGAGTGAAAGTGCGTGAGATTGATGAGATTTTAGGCATCTCAAACATCTCAAATGAACGGGTTTATAATATCCTGCACGAAAAATTGCACATGAAAAAGTTGTGTGCATGATGGGTGCAGCAATTGTTGACTGTCGATCAAAAACACATAAAAAGACATTACAACACAGTGTTTGGCAATGTTTAATCGATATTCACAGGATTTTTTTTTTTTGCATCAATTCATGACTGTATACGAAACTTGAATCCACCACTACACACCTGAGTCTAAGCAGCAGTCAAAACAGTACACAATGCCTAGTGAAAGAGAACCAAAAAAAGTGAAGAAAGTTTTGTCAGCTGGGAAGGCGATTGCCACTGTTTTTTGGGATTCCCAAGGAATTATCATGAGAGACTATTTGGAAAATTGTAAGACAATAACAGGAGGCCATTATGCATCATTCTTGGACCATTTAAAAGAAGAACTGAAGAAAAGACGGCCAAGATTGGTACACAAAAAAGTGCTCTTTCATCAAAACAATGCACCATCCCACACATCGGCCATCGCAATGGCAAAATTGCATGAATTGAGGTTCAAGTTGATTCCTCATTCACCGTATTCTCTGACTTGGCCCTGTGTGACTTCTTCTTGTTCCCAAACTTAAAAATTTGGCTCGGTGGGAAAAAACTTTCTTAGAATGAGGATGTCATCAAGGTTGTCAATGACTATTTTGCACAATTTGACAGATCCTACTTTTTAGATGGGATGAAAAAATTGGAAACTCACTGGACCAAATGTGTAGCCCTCGAGAGATTATGTTAAGAAATAAAGGTGATTTTTTTCCAAAAAACATGTATTTTACTTATTCTTTTACCAACTTTTCAAATGACCTCATGCTTTGATAATGCCAGTTTGAGCAGCTAAACATAAGCAGGTAAATTAATGTGGTTAGTAAATTCTTTAATTGTACTTTTGGCATAAGTAAAACAATGAAAATAACACAATATCCACAGTAATAGTTTTTTAATAAAAAAAGCACAGATATTTTGTATTGAAAATAACAATACATCATCAGTGCATGGAAACAACAAATCTAGAGAAAAACCTAACATTCACACATATGACTAAACAGCGATTAACATCCGTAATGATATTAAATATCAGTAGCTTAAGTAGAGACTCCTTCAGCAGATGATACAGCACTTGTTATTTCGATTCTTTTAAAGCCACTGTTCTATAGCCCTCTTACAGAACAGTCAGTTAGTCATCTTCGGTTATTCATGAAGTTAGGTTATTCTCCAACACCATAAGCTTCAATTTATACAATAACATAACCCTCCATTTTATTGTATAAACTGTATAATGCAGTATGTCATTATCAACATAATTCCAGCAATACAGTGTATCTTTATTCAACTCAGTTGTAGGCTTATCATAACCTTATGACAAAGCTTATGATAAACGGCATGGGATAATTACAGCATTTTTCAAAAAGACAAAAAAGATAAATGCATTTTTAAAAATTATGGAGACAACTACCATGTTTGAATAAAAACTTTAGTTTAATATAACTAAAATCTACATTGAAAGAAAGGATACAGAAAAGATAAAAGAAATGGGGTGTTACTAATGATTTCAGAAGAGATGTATCCCCTCAATGTGAAACTTGAAGAAAGCAGTAATGATAATAGCTTTTGAGGCCAATTGATGTGAGGGGTTCACACACATTTTAGATATTTAGTGGATAAATATCTAAAATGCAGCACTGACTGGGAGCAGAAAATATCATGTGTGAGTAGGCAGATCGAATTCCTTGGGCTAATTAGGGACAACTATTTTATGCATCATGTATTGAATCAAAATGCAGGACTCCAGTGTTAGACTTAATAATATTGTCTCATACAGTGATAAAAGATGTCATAACATCACCACTTGGAGAAAGTGAACATGTGGTTTTGACATAGGATGCGGCTAGGCAGTTACAAGCATCAGAGAACAAGAGGGAGAGAGAGATTTGTAGAATTACAAAGCAGGGAGCTATGATAAATTAAGGAAACAGATTGGTGATATGCAGAGGTGATATAGTATTACTGTAAAGTAAAGTCTATGGAAAAGACTAAAAAAAGACTAAAAAAGTCATCCAGTAACACTCAACTACAAAGATTATATAAAAACACAAGAAATCAACTAACCACAAAAATACTGCTACTAATAAAAATTTATGGAACATAATGAAAACATGAAGAAAACATGGGCTACACTTAACAAATTACTAACTAGAAAAAAGAAAACTTCACCACAAGATTTTATCGCAAAAAAGTTTGGGTCAGGATATGAATGAAAAGGAACTAGCACACCTATTCAACTACCTTCACAAACAATATCACACAACTCAAAAAAAGATAATCTACCAACGATCAACAAAAAATTACTAGCACAAAGTCAACAGCAAACCATATATTTTCCACCAGTAACAAAACAGGAACTGAAAGAAGTGCTCTTACAGCTAAAAACAAAGACTACTCCAGGAATAGACAAAATAAGACTCACAGACCATTTAACTCACTTTGAACAAATAAATCCTATACTTCTGAGACTCTTGAACATAATATTCAGCACAGGTATTATTCCACAACAACTAAAAACTGCGATAATCATACAAATCTACAAACATGGCAAAAGAAATGATACAAAGAACTACAGATCAATAGCTAACCTACCAGTCATCTCCAAAATTATTATATTATTATTATTATTATTCAAGCCTCCATGGAGTCAAGAGACTCATCATGGAAGCTCCTTCCTAGGAAACACAAAGTCTATTATATCACTCCTTGAACTCATTGACCTCTCACCACACTATCAGGCATTGCATTCGACGGTTCCACAACCAAAGAAACTACTCCTCACCCTCTTGCTCACAGCTTCCTTTCGTAACTTCCATGGATGGCCCCTTGTCATCACTCCTTCCCGCTGCTCCACCAAGTGAAAGAACTCCCCAGTGTCAACCCTGTAACTGCCTCTCAACAGTTTAAAAAGTCTCGATTATCAACTCCTCCTTTTTCTATCCACCAAACTCTGCAGTCCACATTCCCTCAGCCAATCCTCATAATTAACATTTTACAGTCCTGAAACCATCCTTGTTATCTGCCTCTGTACCCTTTCCACCATTAATTTATCCCCTTTAAATCCTGGGGACCAAATTTTAGAATAATAGTCTAAGTGTGGTCTGATCAGGGTCTTATACAACAGAATGATAACTCTTCTATCTCTGCAGATCAGTGTCCTTCTCAGTATTGCAGCAATCCACTGGGTAACCTTCACCACTTTTGCAATATGCCCCCCTGAATTTCAGTTTTCTATCGATCATCACCCCCCCAGATCTCTTGTCTCCCCTACTTCCTCCAGTACAGCTCGTCCAATTAAGTATGCAGCCTCCCATCGATGTATCCCAAACTTCAAGACTTGATATTTTGCTGTATTAACCCCCCCCACACCCACACACACATTCATTTGCCATCTGTCCAGTTTATTCAAATCCTCTTGCAAGGCCACCACATCTGTACTATTACTAAAAACCCCTTCCCAGCTACACATCATCTGCAAACAACTGAATATCTCCTTGCAATTCATTGACAATTTCATTGATATAAAGGTTAAACAATACAGATCCCAGTACTGAGCCCTGAGGAATCCCACTTGTAACCTTCTGCTTCCTAAATGTTGCCCCACCATACACAACTCTCTGATACCTATCAGACAGCCAATCCTGAATCCAGTTGACTAACCCGACATCTAAACCTATGTGCTGTAATTTAAATATCAGCTTATCATGTGGCACCCTGTCAAATGCCTTTGCAAAATCCAAAAAGATTGCAGTGTATGCTTTTCCCTCATCAATTGCTCTTGTCACTTTATTATAAAAGGCAATCATATTACTAAAGTAAGAGTGCCCCTTAACAAATCCATGTTGATTCTCACAGATAACATTACCCTCATTTGTCCAACGCTGTATATAGTCCCTCACTAATTTCTCCAAGACCTTAACAACTACTGATGACACACTGGCCTATAATTAGACACTTCCAGTCTGTGATTGCCCTTATACAATGGCACTATCTTGCCTTCCTTCCATTCCTTGGGTACCTTTCCCGTAGCCAGACTTTCATTGAAAAGCCAGGTCAAAGGAGCTGTCAGTTCTTTAGCACATTCACTCAAAACCCGTGGTGAAATACCATCCAGTCCCACAGCCTTACCCCTCTAGTATTAAAACCTTCTTCTTCAGGATGAAATACTCCAATAAAGTGTTTATTGAACAACTCCACTATGTCCTCTGCATCAGTCACTCTATTCCCATTTTTATTCCACAATGTCATTCTTCCACAATCATTTCTCCTCCTACTGACGACATATCTGAAAAATTCTGTAGGATTTTCTTTGGATCTTAGTGCCAATCTCTTCTCGTATTCCAATTTTGCCTTCCTCACCATACTAGTCACTTCAAATTCTTGAAAAAATAACACACATACTAGACTACAGAACTATTTACAAAAGAACAACATTATATCACAAAATCAATACAGCATCCAGAAAACAAAAAGCACCATCACCTTATTACAAGATATTGCCAACACCATAAACATAGCTCTCAATAAAAACAAGTTTGCAGCCTTATCCTTATTGACTTAACTAAAACTTTTGATACACTTGAACATGACATACTGCTGACCAAACTACATTCAATTGGAATAAGAGGAACACTGCATACTTGATTCAGGAACTATCTCTCAAACAGAACACGTGACAAAAATAGGTACACATTACAGTTGAGATATATAGATAAAATATGGAGTCCCACAAGGTGCTATAATCCTATCACCTACCATGTTCAACATATGCATTAACAACTTGACCACACAAAGTAAAATATATCAATATGCAGATGACTGCACTACTAGCAGTCCACAAAGATATCAACACTGCTCTTTCCAAAGCACAAAAATCCTAAATAAAATCACAACTTACTTCTATCAAAACTCAATTATAATGAAGAGCACCAAACCTCAGATGTTAATTATACAAAATCCAAGAATCATGCACCCTGCACCACTATCACTCACTACACTGTCACATGTACAGCTGCATTAACAACAAAAATTGCTGCCAATGTCCCAAAATCATACCCGTAACACATGCAAAATACCTTGGCCTGGTGTGAAGTAACTTCACGACTGGCAGCTCATATATATAGAGGCTGATGACTTCATATCACTTATCTTAGTATTCCATAATGCAAAGCATATATCTTTAAGAACATATAATGTTATGTATTATAGGATCACTAACAAGGCCGGTTTCAACCTTTATTGAGGTCTCATCAGTGGGAGCCAGACCGAGAAGTGATACCAAGGTTGAAGCAATTTCAATCTCAGATGTTGAACCACATCTGAGATTGAAATTAACAACTATAGAGTCAACTTTTGCTGAAATTTTATCCTACGATAAGCAATTTCACTCCTCTCATTGATGATAAATTATTTAAATTAAGTAAAAATGTATAGTATCTTTATAAATTTTGTTCTATTAAGAATAAACCATATTTTTTGTTTACATGTACAGCTAAATTCAAATACAATAGACACATAAATGAAATATACTTGATTTTTTTTATTTATTTATTATTAATTATTATTATTATTATTTTGATAAGGGGGTACTTGGTAAAAATAAAAATAAGAAGGGTAAATGGATATCTGAAGTTTGAGAAACACTGCATTAATGGATAGAGTGGGTCTCCTGCAACGAGTCTTTTTACTCCATGGAGTGCCCATATAAATAAAGCAATTTCTTCAACTATCAAAGAAGCATGGACGTTTAGGACTTCCAGTATTAAAATTCTGCTATTTAAGCAATAGAGCCTCGAAAATCCATAAAGATATTGCAGACCGATCAATCATAGATATGTGCAGCCTTTCTCCAGTACTATTTGAGTTTTCAGTTTCTGCATCTTGGATTAAATGATTACAATGACCCAAGAGCTACGATTGTTTCTGAATACTACAACATTGATGAGATTCTTTCCATTAATAACAGAAGTTAAAGAAAATCTTTGATTTCTGAATGAACTTCACCAGTTAGGTACTAACAATCTCACTCTGTTTAATAACTTACTGAAGTTCCACCCTAACAGGAGGAATCTTGCTTGGAGAATTATATATGGTCATCTTCTATAAATGTTATCAAATGGAGCTATTTTTAACATTTGAGATCTAATCTGTAACATCTGTTACGGATTAGAAACATTAGAACGTGCATTTTTTAGTTGCTCTCTTGCCTTGCATATTTAGAACAGGTTATGCAATGCATTAGGGTATTCCATTACTTAAAACGAACAAAAGGTTCTTTTTTTCACAATAGTACCATCTGTCAGCAGTGAGAAGAGTTTTGATTTTTTTATAATTAATGAGTTAAAATATTATTTATGGAAAGATAGGAAAAAACACTAAAAACCAGCAATATGACACAAAAATTGTTTAAAATATTATATTATGGAAATATTATTATGCAGTCTGTTGATTTTTATATTTAGAAAGAAGCATTCTAAGAGATACCAAATTTTTGTAAAGGTGGTGTAGACCACCCACATTAGGCAATATTCACCACGAGAAGTTACAATTCTGTCTATTTTTATTATGAGAGGTTTTTCACACATTTCCAACCTGTTATTTCACTGTTGTCTTATAGTCAACTGCAGGAATGACTGAAGAGCAATCCCAGACAGAGAAGGCCAACTGAAGGCAGTTAATTTAGATAAGGTAACCACCACCTGGGTATCAGTCATCTCTGAGATTTTAATTTCAATTGGTCTTTTTTGTTGTTCAGCTGCAATGAGACTGGTGAAAAAGGAAAACGGATAGCCTGTGGCTATAGGAGGATATAAAGGACCTGAGGCCTTTTTATTTTTGGTCTTTCATACTGTTCACTGTATTTTCTTCTTTCTCGTAATAGTATCAAGCTCTATTGCACCTCTATGCTATTTTATGGCCATGATGAATTTTGCTTTACTTTCTTCGAAAATCAAAGATGGAAAATTAAACTTACATGAAATAAATTTATTAGCTGTAAATTTTTGCCTAAGTATAATAGGCATCCTCAATACAATAAAACAGTGACACACAAAATAAAATTACAATAAAATAATCATTTTCAAAAAAGCATCATTACAGCATCAATAGGACAACAGATGGTTAGTAAATTTCCAACTATTAAAAAAAAATTACAATAATATAATAATCATGAATTTGCATAAAAAGGAAAATAGCATATTTTCCATAAAGGGATAACAAAAAGCCATGAGATCTGTTTATTTATTTGTTTATTTCTGGTAAGTGTAGAAAGGCCTTGCAGCTCTCCTTATAGAACTGCTCTATAAGGAATCTACTTTTATGTAAAAATTTAGTTTTCTGCCAAAAGACTATGTTTAATCAAGATGGCATGTTCTGCTAGGCCAGACTGCTCAGGTTCATGACACTGGATATAAGATTTATGTTCTTCGAGATGGATGGCTGCAGATCTGACAGACTGTTCAAAGTAAGACAAACCACAGGAACAGGAGATCTGATAAACATCTAAAAGGCTGAGTGGAGAAAGCTCAAGAAAGGAAGGTAGAAATCTTCTTGACAGGATGAAGGGATACTGTAATATTAAGAGGTTTTAGAACTTTAGCAATATGTTCAGAAATTCCTTTAGTATATGAGAATGGAATCTGAGTGATATCTTCAGGAGATCTTGAGACTGGTTGCCTAAAGCTATAGCTTTCTAGATAAATGATTGATTGAAGGCATTTTTCATAAAATCAGATTCAATATAATTCAATTCTTGCTGTAAAAGGACTTTAGTGGAACAAATATGATGAGCACAATGCAGCAAGCATGATGCCATCTTAATCCTTTCTTCTCCACTCACACTTTGCATCCAAAACCAATATGCACACCTCATGCAGTGTTCTCTCTCTCTCTCTCTCTCTCTCTTTCCAGCCTATTCTTCTCCCATTTCTGTGCTGACTGCCTTATGTTTCCACTTGCTCATTCACTTTATTCATACTACTCACTTCTCTATTCACAAGTTTTCCTACCTTCCTTCCATGCTTTTACACATCACTTAGTTCCTAGTTTCACAGATCTTCTATTCACTGCAGTCATTACTTTTCCTTCCAGCAACAGTCTCTCCAGCCAACTCACACTAAACCCATTTAAATGTCATCTGCTTTTATATATAATAGTTCCATCCTTCCCTCAAATTCATCCTACACATTCACAAAATGTACTCCTTTCTCCTCACACATCTCTATTAGAATACTATTTGTGATCTTTGCTTGCCATCTCAAATCACCACTGTCATACCTGGGCAATACAGTGACAACTTTTTCTATCACACCATTATCTTTTACACCTCTGGGCAACTTCTGATATCCATTCTCACATTCTCTTTTTTCCTAATCAAATCATTCATTCCTACTATCACTAACAACTATTTTGCTAGCTTAGTAATCATATCCAATACCCATTCATTGTGCTCAGTCTACTTCTAAGAAATCGAACTTTGTGCATCTACTCATTCACCATACTTCTAATAAATGAATCCCCCATGCAGCACTACTCTTGAATTATTCATTATTCAAGATTAACTTGAATTAACTGTCAGACATGCTTTCAAAGAAGCATTTTCTTTAGTGGCAAAAATAATAACAATTCCATTTACCTGGGAAACGATGTTAAAGTGTGTTTTGCTGCAAATATGTTTCACAGTACACATGAATGCAGTGTTTCATCTGGAGATAAGATTTTAGTTTTTGCTGCTACATAAGTATAACTACTGAAATTACTAATATGTTTTGTTTCCTCCTGGATGAAGTTCTGGGAGTAATGGTGGTGGTGGTGGTGGTTGTGAATTGTGCGCGCATAGGTTGGAGGAGGGGATCCCCTAGTTTTCTTCAGTCGTAGAAGAGAACTGTCTAGTTACCATGGTTCCTATGCAAAAGCCAGAGAGACAAGGAGTTGATGTGTCCAGCAAGATAAACATGGTGAAAATTATGACATTTGAACTAAAGATAGCCTAACATTACTAGTAGTAGAGGTATTAAAAAACAAAAAAACTATATATAGATCTATATAAAAAAGACAAAGCACTTTCTTATGGATAGCTTATATATATATAAATATATGTAAACAATAAGAAAAGAAAGGCAGGAGCATCACAACATACCTCTGACTAGCTTTGTGCATGTATACAATATGCAAATAGACAGTTTTTTTTTTTTTAACTGTTACATATTAAGTTACGTTTTTACAAGTATATTACAAACAAACAAGTATATTACAAATTTTAAATCCAAACACGTTTAAAATACTACAAATTAGCTTACCTAGTATGTTTACAGAAAAATTTCGATGAGTCTCACCAGCAATATTCTTAACAATACATGTATACCTTCCAGCATCTTCTGGTTTGGAATTGGTTATGATTAATTTCTGACCATGTTCTGTAATATGAAGACCCTTAGTGATATTCAGTGTGACTCTGTCTTTATACCATGTAATTTGAGGAGGTGGTATAGCAGTCGCTGGGCAATTTAAAGTAATGGACTCATTTTCAATTACATCAGATTCTTCATCAGTATTCCTGCGACTTAAAATGGGGGGAACTGTAGTAAAAATACAACTTTCAGAAGACATTTTTAAGTATTATAAATATATCACTGAAAGTGAAACTTGAAATATATTAAATAATCTACATGTAAAATAAATAGTATTCATTAGTAATTATATACAGCTGGTCTAGTGGTATGGATTTTTTGTAAATATCTTTAGTATTAGATGAATTTCAGTGCTTAACATAAAACTATCATCCTACTTATTAGAGGCTTGAAGTAGCATGAAAAAAGTACCATATCTGGTCACTGAATTAGTATTCCTGATTCACTGTGCACTATCCTGAGTGGCATAAGATATATCTTATATCTTATCTCATGTCATAAGATATAATATGACAGGCATACTTGTCATATTATATCTTATGACATGATATGACTGAGTGTGCTATATTATGCTGAATATATCTACAAGAGAAGGCAGGTTTGCAATGCAGTGAACTGGATTGTGTCTAGGGGAGAATGGGAGAGCAGAATATTTGGGAATGCTTTTTTTTATCTTTTCTTTTTCATGGTAAACATGATATGGGGATGTAAACTACTGACTTGTTCTAGGAAGAGGAGTAGTCTGTTTTCTGAATGTAGTAAGAAATATTCAGAGAAGAATGCTCTATGCTTTGAATTTATGGTAATTTCACTGAGGATTTTATTTTCAGTCCATTTCTAAAATAAAAAGCCAAAAGGCTTCATGAAATAATGAAATAATGCTTAATATGAAATAATGTTGGATCTAATATCCACTTTGCTTATGTAATTTTCTATCCATTATTTTCAGATTGAAATATCTGCATATTAAGACAGTTATTTTCACTAAAATATTCTTGTGCTTTTGTGTATGTGTTATCTATTCCTATGTCACAAGCATCTTTAAAAATTTGTATCAGTAGATTAGCTCAATGGACAAAGGACATATATTTTATTATACAACCCTTTAACTATGGGGACACAGGCTGATAGATTGCTGAGTGATAATTACCTGAAACAGCACATGAAGCAATTTTATCAAAATATGTTTTTTTAACTGCTTATATTTCACTGAATTTCAAATAAGCATCATCAGAGCATAACACACTTGTACACATGACAGTGAGTAAATGAAACAACACAATTACAATGGACAAAAGATCTAGCATCCCATTTTGGCACCCTCTAATGTTGTAAAAAAAATAAAAAAAAACATTATAGCTATGTGGAAGTTGCTCTTAGGATGACAGTCTCCCAAATTTTTGGGAGACTGTCATCCTAACCTAAAGTTAATGCAACCATATTTGTTAAGGTTAGAAGAATTCTTCAAAACCATTGCTGACTCAAAAAATAATCTTTCAGATCTGTAACGACTCCAGAGTAGCACATTCGTTTTCTTCTTTTTTTTTCCTGTGTGAAGGTGTGTAAAAGCGTGGTCTGCCAGTCCTGACTTGTCATAGTAGCAAATGTATTTTTTATGTTCTTACAGGCGGATGTTAACTGATCTTCCTGTTTGCCCATAGTAGGCCAAGTCACAGTCACAGGGAACTTCATACACTTCTGGATGTGCCTTCGCACCACTTTCAAATCTTATGTCAAACTAGAACTCTGATCCACTTGCTTAAGGATAAACTTCACCCTTTAGCACACCCAGGAGTGTGTGAAGTTCTCTGGGACTGTGACTTGGCCTACTATGGACAGATCAGTTAACATCCACCTGGAAGAACATAAAAAATACATTCGCTACTATTAATATGGCAAGTCAGGACTGACAGACCACACTTTGGACACTCCTTCACACAGGATCAGAAGGAAGAAAATGAATGTGCTATTCTGGAGTCGTTACAGATCTAAAAGATTATTTTTTGAGTCAGAAATGGCTCTGAAGAATTCTCCTAACCTGAACAAATATGGTTGCATTAATTTGCCAAAAATTTGGGAGATTGTCATTCTAAGAGCAACTTCCACATAGTTGTAATGGTGATTTTTTTTTTTTAACATTAGAGGGCATTAAAATAGGGCTCCAGATCTTTTGTCCATTGTAACTGTATTGTTTCACTTATTCACTGTCACGTGTACAAGTGTGTTGTGCTCTGATGATGTCGATTTGAAATTCAGCAAAATATAAGCAGTTAATAAAACATCTTTTGATAAAATTGTTTGGTGATGTTAATACCGTTAAAAATTAAGTCATGAATAACTGTCAACACCTAAGCTTATTCTGTTAGATATGAGGCAGTGGATATACACAGTCAGACAGTTCTAAAACTTGTGATATTATCAGAAGATCTGAATATAACAGAGGTAGATTGCTACCAAATGTGGGGAGTGATCATGCCATCATGACTCACACATGGAATTTTTAGTTTGGAAGGGATAGATATACAAAGGGGGTGCTGAAAAGTTCCCAAAAATTATTGAAATAAGTGAGACATGGTTGGATGAAGACAACATTCTGACATAAATAGAAATGGAAGGTTATGATGTATTTTGTGAGGATAGAGAAAATAAAAAGGGAGGGGGGAGATTGCTATTAATGATAGAGAAAGAGCTATGTTCATACAAAGTAGAGATGCAAGAGCGAAATAGTGCCAGTAGTTTTGAGGCAGTATGGTGTGAGATAGAGGTGAATAGAATGAAATACTTGGTAGGATGTTGTTATAGGCCTGGTAATGTGGATAGTAGTGACTATGAAATGTATAATCAAATTAGCCAAGTAAATAAGAAAAAGGTGATCATTATGGGAGATTTTAATTAAGGCATTAATCATCCCAATATACATTGGGATGATGAGATAGCAACTGGAAGTAAAGAAAATGAGTTTCTTTAGTTTTTGAGGGAGAACTACATCAGACAGTATGAAAGAGGGCACACGAGGATTGAGGAGCTTGGATTTGATCATCTCATCAGAGGATGGAATTATAAATGAGCTGTCCAATCACCATTCCAGTTGGTGAGAGTGACCATGAAATGATTTCCTGGGTGGTTGTCAGCAGTGCCAGGACCTCTCTGATGAAAGGATATATGTGGAACTACAAGGGTGGTGATTATGAAGAGCTCAGAGACAGCTTGCAGGTGTAGCATGGAATGAAGAGTTAGCTGGAAAAGAGATCAATGCAGCTTGAGGGGGGGGGGATATTCAAGAACTAGCTAGTAGAAGCAATGTTTAAATATATTCCAAGGGTCAGAAGGTTAAATGAGGTAGGTGTGAAATGGATGAATGAAGAAAATAAACATATGATACAGAGAAAAAGGGCATTATGGAGGTAGCATAAGCGAAGTGGTAATAACTAATTCCATGAGGATTACAAAGATCAGGCAAGGCAGGTTATTTGGTTGGTAAGGGTAGGAAAAGTGAGGTGTGAGCAGCAGTCAGCTAATGAAGCCAAAAAAGAATCCTAGGGTTCTGTTGATATGTAGCCAGCAAAAGAAAGAATGATTATGGAAGGATGACACTGTTTGGAGAAAATGGTATATTGTGGAAGATATAGTGGAGCTACTTAATGAGCAGTTCATAAAGATATTTTATTCTTGTGAATGTGACTTCATGGAGAGATTAAGAATAGTTGATGATGGGAGGAGAGACTGACTGTAAGTGAGCAAGAGGTGTATGGAGAGTTGAGCAAACTAGATGTTAATAAGACTCTGGGGCTTGATAATACATCACCATGTATTCTGAAGAAATGCGCCAAGGAGTTGACATCTGCCTTGACATATTTTTAATATGTCAAGGCAGATGCCACTTCATAATTTCCATTACCTCTAAGGGAGGTGACAGAAATCAAGCATCCAATTATAGTTAATAACTTAACATGTATAAAACCAACATAATAACTTTAATGAATTAAAGGTACAAATATTTCGTACTGAAAGTAACAGTACATCATCAGTGTAGAACAAGCAGTTAAAGGAATGGAATACCAAGTATAGAACAGTCGGTGGATTACCAATTAAATTGTTGCCACATGCCAGAAGATTAATATTAATAAAATATTATTAAATAATTTTTAAAAACTATTCCATTGATGGTTGCATAAGATGAGAATCTCCCAAACTTTTCGGAGAGAGAGACAGTCATTTCGATTCAAATTCAGCCGATGTAAAAGGGCTTCACGACGTTCTTTAAAAAGGCATTCATATTTAAACTTGCATCTGTGGAGAAGACAAGCTTTATCCCACTGGATATTATGTTTAGTGTCAATGCTATGCTGTGCTAGACCAGACTTATGAGGTTTCATGTATTCGATATAATACCGATGTTCCTTCATTCTTTTTTCCACAGAATGGCCTGTTTGTCCAAAGTATGATAAATTACATTCACATGGTATCTGGTAAACACCAAATAATGATAGAGGTGTCAGTTTGTCTTTTGTAGATGGCAACAAGTAGAAATTTTGTTGATAGGAAAATATGTGGGAATAAGATGATACTTCTTCAAAATTCTGCCAATAGGTTCTGAGATGCCTGAAATATAAGGAATTGGAACTCTGTGGTCTGTTGAAGAATCCTGAGGTGTTGGAACATAGGAGTCAATTATCTGCTGGATTTGATTAGGGTAGTAACCATTAGATTCTATTAACTTTTTTATAGTGAAAAGTTCTTGTTGAAAGCTTAATGGGGAAGAGCACATTTTATGTGCTCTATTAATTAAAGATTTGATAATTCCAATTTTTTGAGTGTGATGAGCAGACTTTTGATGAATGTATCTGCCCATTTAATATTTTATTAATATTAATCTTCTGGCATGCAGCAACAATTTAATTGGTAATCCACCGACTGTTCTGTACTTTGTATTCCATTCCTTTAACTGTTTGTTCTACACTGATGATGTACTGTTACTTTCAGTATGAAATATTTGTACCTTTAATTCATTAAGTTTATTCAGAGTAGTTTATTCAGGAGTAGAGTCCAAAAGACGGCCTGTGACAAGTGGTGTGCCACAGGGTTCTGTTCTTGGACCACTGCTGCTGTTTAATCTGTTCATTAATGATATAGGGAAGGATCTAAGTGGAACAATTCATTTGTTCGCTGATGATGCAAAGTTGGGTAGGGCAATAGTGAATGCAGAAGATGTCAAAGTCTTGCAGGATGACTTAGATAGATTGGAGTTCTGGGCTAAGGAGAATGGATGTCAATTTAATGTGACAAAATGTAAGGTTATGCATTTTGGGGTGAAAAGATTAGCAGCAGTATACCACATTGGTGGAACTGTACTCCAAGAGATTGATGAGGCCAGGGACTTGGGAGTATTGGTGGATAGGGAGATGAAGTTTAGGGGGCACATTGCAAAAGTAGCTAAATCAGCTCATCAACTCACTTGGTTGTTGAAAAATACCTTGACGAGCAGAGACAAGCAAGTTATTGTACCTCTGTACCGAGCCTTGATAAGACCTCATCTCGACTACTGTGCCTAGATTTGGTCACTTCGGTTCCTTCTTGATGGGGAGGAGGTGGAGAGGATCCAGAGGCGAGTGACTAAGATGATAACAGGTCTATGGAATGAACCATATGAGAACAGGTTGAAGATTTGTGGGTTGCAGAAACTAGTTGATAGGCGGAGGAGAGGAGATATGATTGAGACATTCAAATTGCTAAAGGGATTCTATAGGATTAATTCAGAGGATATTTTTGAGATCAGAACTGGTGGTGGGAGAACTAGGGGACACCTATGGAAGCTGGGCAAGAGTGTGGTTAGCAGGGGTGTTAGAGCTGGGTTCTTTACTTTTAGAGTGGTAAATGAGTGGAATAAGCTGCCAGCATCTGTTGTGGGTGCTATGACGGTGAACGAGTTCAAGACAAGGTATGATAGATACTGTGAGAATGTAATCGCATAGTTGTGTGGTCATCATGTTTAGGGCCTCCCTCGATGAGTCTAAGGACTCCTGGAGTTGCCCGAAATAATAATAATAATAAAAAATAATAATAATTAAAGTTATTACTGTTGGTTTCATACATGTTAAGTTATTAATTTTAATTATGCCACAGGTACCTCTAAAGATTAATCCAATTATAGGCCTATCTGTGTGTCAGGTGTTGTGTTTTAAGCTGTTGGAGAAGCTTGTGAGAACTAGGATCCAGAAATGGGTTGACAACAATAGTATTACCTTTGATGGACAGAATGGATTTGCTAGAGGGAGGTCATGTTTTAGTAATCTACTTACTTATTACAATAAGGTGATGGCTTCCTTGGACAGAGCAGAGGAATACACAGTAATATACTTAGATTTGCAAAGGCTTTCGATAGATTAGCACATGATAAGTTGATAGTCAAACTAGAGCGAATGGAGTTGGATATTAGATTAGTGCATTAGATCGGAGACTGGCTATCTGATAGGTGTCAGCAAGTTGTATGTGGAGGAGCAATATCCTGGAAGAGGAAAGTCACTAGTAGTGTACCTCAAGGGTCTCTTTTAGGGCCATTACTGTTTAACTTGTATGCTAATAATGTTGATGAAGATTTGGAAGGGATATTCAGTTGTTTGCAGATGATGCAAAGTTGGGAAGAACTATGAAGAGTAGAGAAGATGTTATAGCCTTACAAGAAGACTTGAATAGATTCAGTGAATTGACACGAGAAAGCGGATGCCAGTTCAATGTTGCAAAATGTAAGGAATTAAAATTTGAGAAATAAAGATGAGATGTAGAAGATGGGATATATTGTCAGAAGCGGAAAAAATAAGAGATCTTGGGGTGACAGTGGATAAGGATTTGAAATTTAGGAGACACATATTGTCAGAATTGTGAAGACAACACAAAGACTTCTCGGAATGATGTGGAGGAACCTGACTTGTTGAAGTAGGGAGATGTCATCACGTTCCAATGTATAAGGCTTTGATTAGGCCACACATGGACTACTGTGCACAGATTTAGTCACCTGGTTTCAAAAGGATGAAGGTACGTTGGAAAGGGTCCAGAGGTGATTGTCAAGGTAGTTTCTGACCTCTGGAATGTCGAATATGAGGAAAGGTCAAGAAGATGCAATTTACAAAGGTGGATAGGAGGAAGAGGGGAGATATGATAGAGACCTACAAGTTAGTAAGGGATTGTTATAGGATCAATGTTGGAAAACAGTGGGAGATCATGGAAGAACCAAGTGTCATCCCTAGAAGCTGTATAAGGAGTGTGTGAGAAGCAGGTTTGCTGCATGCAAAGTTGTGAATGATTGGAATGTCTAGCCTGAGAGTGTGGTGTCTGCAGAGAATTTGAATGTGTTTAAGGCATGGTATGATGAGCTGTGTGGATGAGTGTTTGACTCCATGGGGGTCTTGGGTAATAATAATAATAATATACATTTTTGGTGATTAGAATGGAATGTGTCAATGAAAATCAGCTCTCAAATTAATTGAATGATGTTGGCCTGAGGAAACTACAATATGCTACAAGATTCATTAGTCCAGTGATTGATAACTAATTTAAATGTAATTTTATATTTGTCAATATGCCACACACTGTATACATAAGTGTACTAATACTCTTTATGGTTATGCCATAATTAATTATTAATACTTACATGTATGAAGATTAAAAAAAAATTGGAAAGGTATTTATGAGTAAATTTGTTTGGACAGGGCCCTCGTCTTATAAAAAAAAAGAATTTCCTGGGCCATGGTCTCACAAAGGTTGAGAACCAGTGTTTTTGAATACTTTGTAATAGCTCTCTCTCTCCTTTTTTCTCTCTTTCACTCTGTGTGTGTGTGTGTGTGTGTGTTGCACAAGCACATGCTATAATCTACAAGAAGCAACAAGGGTGTGCAGAATGTTAAGAAGAAGCTTATTAATATTAGATTTATAAACCCATAGAATGTATTCTCCTGGAGATGTGTATGGAAGGATGGTAGCTCTAATGGACTTCATTTATCCTTGATAAATAAAGAATAAATAAAGATTCTGTGAATCTAGAATTGAATATGAAAGAACAAAAAAATAGATTGTACTGTCTTTTTGTCTGAAGGCTGTTTATCTTTTAATTTTTATTTTTTGGTACACCAGCTCTGGTAGATATATTGTAGCTGTCAAAGGTTAAAAATATATCGAAATAGTAAAGCTATAAAAAAATAACATTTGCTTCTTTATATACAAGTTTTTAAGTTGCATAAGGAATAAAATGTGTAAATGCACACCAATTTAAAATTATATCTATATAAATTTATACAAATTAATTCATTGTAAAAATTTTAAAACATAATGATATAAATTATGATTTGATGATCAGATAAACAAACTCTGCCTGAACATATACAGTTCAGGCAGATTAGTAAAAGCATTACATGACAGAGCTTATTATAAATATGAGAGCCATCCATTAAATTGGATGAGTAGTTAAGGTAGAACTGCAGTATTCACACATAGATATGTCATCATCCCTCGAATTACAGCATAAGATGACTGTGCTCAATGCAGAACCAAGCAAGAACAATTTCCTCTCTATGGTCCCTGCACAGACATTCATTTTTGTATTCTTTTTTTTTTTTTTTGGACCTCAGTGGAGTCAAGACTCATTGTAGGAGATTCCACAGTTGAGTACTAACAACAATATTTTGTTTCATAACTTGAAGTTCCAAGGGTACCCTAACAGGAGGGATCTTGTTTGGAGAATTGCATATGTCCACCTTCCAGTCAATACCATCAAAATGGAGGTACTTTAACATCCGTGATTCAATCTGTGACATCTGTTACCAACTGAAAACAGTAGAACATGCATTCTACAGATGCCCTCTTGCCCTGTGTATTTGGAACAGATTTTTTTATTTTTTTGCAATACCCACCATCTGTCAGCAATTATTATTAATCTTATTAATATAATTAACGGCTATATTAGCCTGTTTTTGTTTAGGAGTGTCCCTTATATTTAGTACATTGGCTAACATAACTCAAAAGGGGTGTATATATATATATATATATATATTAGGGCATTATGGGAGAGTATAGAAGGCAATTATGGCAGAATAAATGTGGAAAAATTATATACATACCTTAGTTTTGGTTTAAAAGATGCCTTCTAAATCCAAGCTCTTGTTGAAGGGGGGGGGGGGGGGGAAGAGGGAAAGAACATGGGGATGTACTTGAGACATGGGAAATAAGTTTGGGAACCCGGGTTACTATTAATAATATATATATAAATATATATATATATATTATTTTGTTGTGGGGAGAGGGGGGGAAGGAAGAAGGGGAAGGGTATCCTTATGTGGAAACTGGGACAAGGGTTTACGGGGTGTGGACCGTTTCGGTCATCGTCTGACCATCGTCGGAACTTTGTGGGAATGACTGTAGGGCTATGTCAAGGCTGCAAGATGTGTCTGCCAAATTTGGGCATTTGTTGTCGCTAAATGGCCGGAGGCGTGGCTTAATTTGTAAGTTTTGGAACGTCCAACATTCGGAAATTAGGTAGGGGCGGTGGACGTTGATAGAATTAACATCACATTTTATGGCAATAGTTTCGGATATTCTAAGCATCGTTTCGTTTTCTTGTTTGTCAATGATTATGGCTTTGTCAATTTGGGGGATGTGTTTTAGTTCAAGGGCGTGAGCTGCAATTTCAGTCTTCCCTGTATTTTGTGGTTTGTTTTTCTTTTTGATGTTGTGATGTTTTTTCGTGTTCAGATATTCTGGAATGGGAATATTGCAATCCCTGAAGTGCTCTTGTAGTCTAGTCCATAACGACCTAATTGTAGAGCCCGTGTAGGCGACGTCACAGTCTTTTTGACAAGGAAATTTGTAGACTACGTTGTGGTGTTGTAAAGAGTGGGCTGGCTTCTCTGAAATCATCCAAACACACATCAACGACTACGCGATGTTAACCGAAGCTTGACACACAAAAAAATGGTATGCCTTAACAGGCACAAAATATATTACACATACTGTTCCCTATCCTTCTGACATCTCCGCCTCACGACCCACACTTGACAACTCCATCAAAAATCTATCACACCACGTTCTCACACCGGACGAGATCATCATCCTAAACAAAGGTCTTAACTTCGCGATATCCCCTAAATTTGTACCGAAAAAAGACATCATCATCGAAATCCAAGCGAAACTTGAAAATGACCCAAACAGAGACACAATATTCCAAAAGATAAACAACATTATAAATAGCAAAATAATAGTAAAACCCAACATCACTCCCAACTTACAAAGTGCCCTTTTATCCTTAAAAAAGAACCCTGATATCATGATCACAAAAGCTGACAAAGGTGACACCATTGTCATCATCAATAAAACGGACTACCACACCAAAATAATATCCGTCTTAAACGACCAACACACCTACCAAATAATCCACAATGATCCTACCCCCGACCTCATCAAACAGATAAACAGCACCTTACACACCTTAAAAAGTCAAAACAAAATGGATAAAACCACAATGAGACACACAACCCCCCACACCACTCGCACCCCCTATATGTTCGGGAACATCAAAACCCACAAAGACGGTTATCCGATACGACCCATAGTCTCCTACAAGAACACCACCACAGCTCCTTTATCCAAATTTGTTGCCAAACTCATCAAACCACTACTAACAAAGTCTATCTGTATGATCAAAAATACAGATGACCTATTCTGGAAATTAAGCAACACTACTCCATCCCAGGATGACATCCTCTCCTCACTAGATGCAACTTCATTATACACCAACGTGGATGTTCCCAAAACTTTAGACATCGTACACACACTACTCTCTGAGGACCACACCCTACACGCACAAAATTAACACCTATTGACATCATTAGTTTGATTAAAATCACAATATCCGCCAACTTCTTTAAATTCAACAACTCCTTATATGTTCAAATTTTCGGTATCCCAATGGGCCAAAACATCAGTGGACAACTAGCGGAATTATTCCTGGCACACATTGAATCACTTCTTCTCCACCCTTCCCTCCCCCCCCCCCCCCGGGCATCACCTTCTATGGCAGATACGTAGACAATATTCTATGCATTGGCAAACCCTCACACATCTCTGCCTTACAAACATCCCTCAACGATTTTAGCAACAGACTACAATTCACCATGGAAACAGAACAGAACAAATCCATCAATTTCTTAAATCTTACATTAATCAGACGCCATAACAGAATTGCCACAAAGATATTTCACAAACCCACACATGTCAGAAACTACCTCCATTTCAATTCATACCACCCATATTCCGTTAAAAAATCTGTCATCCTTATGCAATTTATCAATGCTTACAAATTCTCCACCAACAGCAATTTTCTTAACACTGAACTCAAGTATTTAACACAGGTTTTCAAAAATTGCAACTACCCCACGCATCTAATAAATTACGCGAACTATACGGCAAAATCCCGTCTTAACAATAATACAACAAAAGCAGACTTCCCGACATGTATGGTCATCAAATTGCCATACATCCAAAACACATACAAGGCTTACAAATACATTTTCAAAAATACGGACTACAAGCTAGTATTCACCACTAACCATAAATTAGCAACTCTCCTAAAACCCACTAAATCTCTCACTCATAAAAAATTATTCGAACACCACAACGTAGTCTACAAATTTCCTTGTCAAAAAGACTGTGACGTCGCCTACACGGGCTCTACAATTAGGTCGTTATGGACTAGACTACAAGAGCACTTCAGGGATTGCAATATTCCCATTCCAGAATATCTGAACACGAAAAAACATCGCAACATCAAAAAGAAAAACAAACCACAAAATACAGGGAAGACTGAAATTGCAGCTCACGCCCTTGAACTAAAACACATCCCCCAAATTGACAAAGCCATAATCATTGACAAACAAGAAAACGAAACGATGCTTAGAATATCCGAAACTATTGCCATAAAATGTGATGTTAATTCTATCAACGTCCACCGCCCCTACCTAATTTCCGAATGTTGGACGTTCCAAAACTTACAAATTAAGCCACGCCTCCGGCCATTTAGCGACAACAAATGCCCAAATTTGGCAGACACATCTTGCAGCCTTGACATAGCCCTACAGTCATTCCCACAAAGTTCCGACGATGGTCAGACGATGACCGAAACGGTCCACACCCCGTAAACCCTTGTCCCAGTTTCCACATAAGGATACCCTTCCCCTTCTTCCTTCCCCCCAGTTTCCACATAAGGATACCCTTCCCCTTCTTCCTTCCCCCCCCTCTCCCCACAACAAAATAATATATATATATATTTATATATATATTATTAATAGTAACCAGGGTTCCCAAACTTATTTCCCGTGTCTCAAGTACATCCCCATGTTCTTTCCCTCTTCCCCCTTCAACAAGAGCTTGGATTTAGAAGGCATCTTTTAAACCAAAACCAAGGTATGTATATAATTTTTCCACATTTATTCTGCCATAATTGCCTTCTATACTCGCCCATAATGCCCTAATAGATATATATATATATATATATATATATATATATATACATACCCTTTTTGAGTTATGTTAGCCAATGTACTAAATATAAGGGACACACCTAAACAAAAACTGGCTAATATAGCCGTTAATTATATTAATAATGTTTATGAGGAGTAGCATGGGAATTTCCCAGAATTTATGCTTAATTATTAATCTTATTATTATTTCATGACACCTCCAGAGAGTTCAAAGACTCATCGAGGGAAGGCATCTACTCTACCACTCTCTGTCTCTCTACTGCATCATCTACATCAATGCCATCTACTGCCCACCACCACCGCTAGTATTTTCACAAACAATCACAAACACCCATGCCCATGGTGGGATTCAAACCTGCAGCCTTTTAGCTGGAGAACGGATACGTTAACCACTCGGCCAACCAGGCCAGCAGGTGAGAAAGAAACATGGATCTGAAAACTAGCAATATGACATCCAAATGCTTTATAATATTGTATTGTGGAAATTTTATTGTTTGGTCAGGCGATTTTTGTATTTAGAAAGAAGCATTCTAGGAGATATCAAATTTATGATTAGATGGTGTAGCCCACCCACATTATGCAATATTCACCAGGGGGAAATAAAATTCTGTCTATCCTTGCTGTGAAAGATTTTTGAAATAGTTCAATTCTCTTAATTCAATGTGGTCTTATAGTCAATTGGAGAGCAATCCCAGGCAGAGAAGGCAAACTCAAGGCAGTTAACCCAAATGGGGCTAACCACCTGGGTATCAGTCATCTTTGCACTTTAGTTTCAATTGGCATTTTGGTTGTTCATCTATATGAGATTGGCGAAAAAGGAAAACTGATAACCTTTGGCTATATGATGATATAAAAGAGCTGTGGCCTTTTCTCTATATCTCAAGCTATCTATCTGTCTTTTCCTTTTCCTAATATTATCAGGCTTTCTTGTATCCCTATACTTACTATTCTAGGCCTATGATGAGCAACCCTTTATTTTTTCACCTCAATAAAGAATTGAGGTGAAAAAAAAAAAAATAACTACCCAGATCAAAACTGGTCTGGGTAGTGACTCTTCCCATAATGCATAGCATTATACATGTCCGTAAGGATATGTGCTTCATGTGCAATATCCTTACACTTGCTTACTTGCTTACACTTGGATAAAGGATTAAACCAAGTATATAATTTCTTGGTATCTTTAATTTATAGTATAATCAAGTGTGGAAAAACTTCCAACAACTCTTTCATGTTCTTTCTCATAATCTTAGTACTGTATTGACAATAGTCTTTGAATTTGGGTTCAAATCCTATCAAAGATGTCAAGAACCTTTATAAGGATATTTCAGATGAAGATGAGTTAGTCTCACACAGCTGTGGCAGGGTTTTTTCTCCAGAAAAACCTGCAGTTTTTCATTCCACAAAGGGGACCAGAACAGCAAATGTAATTAATGGACAAAATACACTTGCATTATTTGCCTTATGTAATTACAGCATCATTGCTTTGTCCATAACTGAAAACAACAACAACAACAACCTGAAACTTTAAAAGTAGACCATGAAAGCATGATAATGATGATAATTATGTATAATAACAATATATAAATATTTGAAAAAAAAAACTTAGAAATAATATTCAAAAAATTTACTAATTATATATCTTACCAAAGACATTTAATTTAACTGTATTACTGGCAATTCCAGCAACATTCTGGGCAGTGCATGTATATTCTCCATCATCAGGAAGTTCAGCTTCTTTAATGACTAAAGAATTGTTAGTATGAAGCTCTAATCCAAATTCAAAGCCTGAAAGCAAATGCATGTAATTATAAATTCATCATACCATGAACCACTTCAGTCTTACCTTGAGTATAGAGAAATTTATTAATATATAGTTAAATTAATATATATTTGTAAATCACAGAGTATCTGGACACTGATTAGTAACTCAGTATTCAACACTACCTCAAACCAGTGAATTTTGTGACTGATCACAAAATGATGATGATGATGATGATCTATAATCACATTGATGATGAGTAAGAAAGCTGCTTACTCATCATCAATGTGTTAGTTGCAGAGATGATTGGTTTGGAACACATTAAGCATTAAGGTGATAATAAGTAGTCAAACAACATGTAATTTGTTGTGCGAGATAAGAGATGAACATATTGTCATAATTTTGTCTTACAAATTTAAAATTAGCTTAAACATGAATACAGTAAAATCATTTGGCCAAACATAACATAACATAACTTACTAAAAATAAAGAGCTAAAAGGCTTCACTTCAGTGATGCAAAATTATATAAATTAAGTGGATATTAAATCCAACAACATTTCAAAGCTGAACACAGAAACTATAAAAGTTTTATGCTAAAATTGACCAGAGAGTTTGCAGGAATACACTCGCTGACATACTACGAGTTACCCTAGCCAAACGTAATAGGAAGCATGCATGCATGCTCAAAGCACCCGTATATTCGCCTCCTATTGGTCCATTTTGATAAGGTTTCACTGATCTGACAGCTGTTTCAAACTCATTGGTTTTTGTCAGAGATCAGGCAGAAACTAAGAGAACAAAAACTCTCAGTACTGAGAAACTCGAAGCATCGGAGAGGTGTATTTTCAGTAAGCAAACTCTCAGTCAGTGCGTAAAGTATTTACTAAAAATAAAGAGCCAAAAGGCTTCACTTCGGCAATGCAAAATTATATAAATTAAGTGGATATTAAATCCAACATCATTTCAAAGCCGAATACAGAAACTATAAAAGTTTCATGCGAAAACTGACCAGAAAGATGAGTTCCTTAGTAGTGAGAGTTTTTGCTCTCTTAGGTTTCTGCCTGATCTCTGACAAAAACCAATGAGTTTGAAACAACTGTCAGATCAGTGAAACCTTATCAAAATGGACCAATAGGAGGCGAATATATGGGCACTTTGAGTGTGCATGCTTCCTATTAGGTTTCCCTAGGGCAACTCGTAGTATGGCGGCGATTGTATTCTCGCAATCCCTGGTCAATTTTCGCATGAAACTTTTATAGTTTCTGTATTTGGCTTTGAAATGATGTTGGATTTAATATCCACTTAATTTATATAACATATCTTAGTTAATACTATCATTTTCAAATATAACATTGTAGAGATGATGTTATATGACAAAATAAAGGAATGATCAAATCAAATTAAGTATACGATTATGCTGAAAATGTGGTGCTTGAGAAAAATGGATCATATCAGCTGGACTGAAAGAGTGAGCAATGAAGAGGTTCTTACAAGATTCAAGATAAAAAGAGACTATATGGCTAGTATCCAAAGCAGAGCACCCCAGAATAGTATTGTAGGGGATGGTGGAGAGAAGTAGAGGAAGAGGAAGACCCTAACTGTAATGGAAAGACAACATCTAATACTGGACAGGCAAGAGTCTTACAGAAGCAAGAGATAGAGAGGCATGGAAGCAGACTGTTCATCAGCTGCAACCCTCTTAAAAGAGGAGGCCACAGGATTAGATTAGAAAAGAAACATCTCTTTCTAATATATATGTATACTGATTCCATATACAACAGTTAGAAGAATTGACAAGCACATAAAGGTAGAGGTGAGGGTTGGGAGAAAAAAGAAAGTTACTGACATTTTTCTCAAAGAGTTGTAAAGATTGTGTGTTTGGGAATACTTCAAGAGGAAAGCTGTTCCAGAGGACAGAGGTAGACAGAATAAAAGAGGAACAGGAGAAGCAGGTTCGATGTGTTCGCAATTGTACTGAAAACAGATGATGGGTAGCTGCTACTCTTGTTAGTGCAGAAATTATGCTTTCCACTTTAGTGGAACAGTGACCATGAAATTACCTGTAGAACAGACACATATCTGAAGCAGTGTACCTGTGAGATAGAGGATGAAGCGAGTATGTGAAGGAAGAATCATCTATGAGCCAAGCTGCTCTTCTCTGGATAGTATCAAGAATTTTTAGACAGGTTTTAGATATATTACTCCAAACCGATGAATGCTATTCTAAGACTGGTGATATATGAGATGTATTTGTATAGAGTTAGTAGCCAGAAAGGTGAAAAACAGTATCTTGAGTAGAGGAGTATAATTAATTTTTAGAGGTTGAAGAACTATTGATGAGACATTTTTAGGCCAGAAAAGGATGGAAGTATATGTTTATCCAAGCAGAGAAATCTGATCCTGTTTGGTGATATATATATATATATATATATATATATATATATATATATATTACTGAGTGGTAAGAGTAGGTAAGTTGAAATCCCTTCTGCAAGGAAAAGGTAACATGCATTTTGGAGGCATTCAAGGTGACCAAGTTGTCTTCACTCCACTGAAAAATAATATGAAGATCCATGTTTACGACACTAGTTGCAAATGATCTTGAAGCTTGGTTTGTTGAATGAGTAGGATAAATGTAGTGGAATATCATAAGAAAAGCTGTGGATAGCCTTAGTAGTGATAGTAAGTGGGTCATTTAGTCCAGTTGATGACTAGAATTAAGAAATGAGTTGATAATAGTCATATTCTCTATGATGGATTTGTTCATCATGAACCCCTTATCATAGATAAGGAGTTCATCATAGATAAGGGGGATGTTTATACAGTGGCATACTGTATATTTTTCAGAGGCCATTGATAGATTGCCATTACAAACTGGTAATGTGGCAATTGAATAAAAGAATGGTGAGTTGGATAACAGATTACTTGTCAGATAAGTATCAGTCAGTCTGTTGTATATGGGGGGGGGGAGTGGTATCACAAAAGTGGAAGATCAATTGTGGAGTGCCGAAGGAGTCTGTTTTGAGACACCATTATTGTCCAATTTGTAAGTTAATGATATTGGGATATGCTAAACTGGAGATATTCAGCTGCTTGCCAGTTATGCAAAGTTGGGAAGAACTATGTCAAGCAATGTGCAGAAGTTGTGGCCTTACAAGAAGATCTCAGTAGACTATATGAGTAAATAAGTGAGTGGAGCTATCAGTTTAATGCTGCAAAATGAAAGGTCTTGAAATATGGTAGGCAAGGCTGAGTTATAGAGTATGCAAGTAATGGAAAAATTTTGAATGAAACAGACAAGACGAGAAATATGGGAGTGGTGGTATACAGATACTTGAAATTTATGGGTCACATTGCTAAAATTGTAACATTACAATGGACTATGGCAATGATGAGGAGAACAATAATGTGCAGAAGCAAAAAAGTAATGGTTCCCTTGTATAGGCCTTGATCAGGCTATATGTGGACTACTACTGAATGCAGGTTTAGTCACCTAATTTTCAAGAAGATCCAAAGAAGGTACACCAAGTTGGTGTCAGGTCTATGGAATGTGGGATGTGAGTACTTAATGAGGAGAATGCCACTTGCAGAGCTTTGTTAGTGAAGGACTGTTACAAGATTACTTTGGAGGAGATTTTTCATAGAGTGGAAGGAAACAAGGGTAGAACAAGAGGTCATCCCTGAAAGATGTATAAAGCAGATGTGAGAAAAGGAGTTCTTTGCATGGAGAGTTGGCTGGTGAATAAGATACATTGCCTAAAAGTTTAGTGAGTGGAATGCATTGCTTGAAAGTTTGGCAAGTGCAGACAACATGAATGGCTTGAGGCAGAGTTTGATTATCTTTTTGTATGAGGGTGTAGACCTCCTGTAACGAGTCTTTTAACTCTGTGAAAATAATAATAATAATAATAATTACTATTATTATTATTTATGTATAAAGAGAAAGAGGGCAGGTGATAGAATAGAGACATGAGGCACCCTGGCATTAGTGGTGAAGCTTGAGGGAGCCATCACTAAGATACACAGCGAATGAACACAGAAAAAGCTGTGTTCCACCATCATCCCCCTCCCCAGATCTTTCATCTCCTCCACCTCCTCTAAATATCCCCACCAATCCTAAAATCTGCATTCCATCTTTGCTTCCTAAATTTTAAAACCTTGCAATATGCTACATTAAACTGATATCCCCATACACTGGCCCATTAAGAAAGGTTATTCATGTCCTCTTGCAAGGCTGAAATATCTGCTCTACTTCTCATAACTCTCCCCAACTTTGCATCATCTGCAAATAACTGTATATCACCATTTAAGCTCCTTCCAATGTTATTTATATACAAATTAAACAAGAATGGCATCAAAACAAACCCCTGGGGCACACAACTAGGAACTTTCCTCTTCTGGGATATCACTCCCACATATATAACTTGCTAATACATATCAGACAGCCAATCTCCAATCCAATGCACTAATCTACCATCCAACCCCATCTATTCCAATGTAATACCTATCCATTTCACTAGGTGTTACAATGGATTTGTTACAACTACTTTTAGCCCTTATTTCACCTACTGGTAGCAGAAGAAGAAAGAAAGAATCTTTATGATGTGTTCTTGTTTGCTAACTGCTAGATTGTCATGTGGCAATCTATTGAAAGCCTTTGAAAAATCTAAATTTTCCTAAATTTTAAAACCTTACAATATGCTTTATTAAACTGATATCCCCATACACTAGCCCATTAAGAAAGGCTATTCATGTCCTCTTGCAAGGCTGAAATATCTGCTCTACTTCTCATAACTCTCCCCAACTTACTACTGCATATGCATCTCTTGTCCAATGTGTTTGTCACCTTGTTATAATAAGTAAACAGATTGCAAAAACATAATCTTTCTTTAGCAAATTCATATTGTCCATTAAAGAGAATTCTGCTGCTGTCAATCCACTTCAGAATCCTTGTCCTCACTAGGACAAGGATTCTGAACTGTGCTTTTCCAACACCTTCACTACATGTGCAGACAAGCAGTTTGGACTATAATTCAAAGCAATAGTCTTATCACCCTCCCTTTCATGAAGTGGAACAATTTTGCCCTCTTTCTGTCACTTTGGAACTTGGGACAATCTAAGACTCGTGTTAACCACCTTACTGGCAGTTATGGATCGAATACGCATCCTCATACGCTTTGTATCCATCATATATTTCAATTTAATATCAATGGTATTACAATTTTAATATGCACTTCGCATCCATGATAACTTGGACATATGTATACGTCTTGGCCAGTAGTGTGGCTAAAAAAGGTAAGTTAAAGCTGCATTAACATCAAGTTTACTCAATTCCTCATATACCTCCTGCTCACTCATCATCAGCAGTTCCCCCTCCATTCCCACTACTCTCAAGTTCTGCATTATGTTACAGTCACAAGGATGGAATAATTTAATGAACTGCTCCTTTAACAACTCCATTATATCTTCTTCAGTGTTTATCATTTTCCCATTATCACTGACCAAGACCATACTCCCATAATCATTCTTCCCTTGACTGACTGCACATTGAAAAAAACTTCCTAGGATTTCTTTTAGCCTCATTTGCTAACTGTTGCTCATATTGCACTTTTGCTACCTTTGCAATGCAAGTAATCTTCCTTGCTTGCTCTTGGTACTCCTCATGTAACTGATTATTGCCACTTATCCTGTGCTACCTCCACAATGCCTTTTTCTTCAAGAATGTATGCCTCACCTCTTCAGCCATCCATTTTATGCCTATCTTATTTAATCTCCTGATCTTTGTAATACATTCAGTAATTGCCTCTGCCAGAAATTTCCTGAGTAGAGACCAAGCAGCATTGCTTGGTCTCTTCCAATCCAATTCCACATTCCATGCTATCACCAAAGACCACCTCATAATCACTTGCCTTATAGTTCCACATATAACCCTTTCTCACAAAAGTCCTGATGTGGCTGGCTACCACCAAAGTGATCACTTCATGATCACTTTCACCAACTGGAGTAAGATATGCGACTCTTCCTTTACAAAAACATCTTCTCATTAGATAATCAAATCCAAGACTCTCAACCCACCTGCATCTTCTGCTAGTACTGCTTAAGATAGTTGCCCGTAAAAAAAAAAAAAAAAAAAAAAAAAAAAAAAAAAAAAAAAGAGATTTATTCTTTTTGGTTCCAGACGCTGTCTCTTTATTTCAGTCTATATTACCATAATTGAAATTTTCCATAATGATCACCCTTTTCTTATTAGCCAGACCAATTTGCCTAAATATTTCCTTCTCACTACACATAGGTTTATGGCCACACCCTACTAAACATTTCAGCCTTCCACCTCACAACATACTGCTTCATAAGTACTTCAAACCACTGTCAACGTTTTCCCCATGCACCTCCACCCTAGATGTGCACAACTCCTCTGCCATTATCAATAGCCCCCCATCCCCTCCCTTTTTGCCTTGTCTATCTTCATGAAACACTACATAATCCCTCCTTCATTCCTGTCAAAATGTCATCCTCATTCAACCGTGCCTCACTTATTCTGACAATTTTTGGGAGAATGAACTCTATCAATACTACAGTTTCATTTCTATTGTTTCAAATACCTCTCGCATTTTTAAACATACACACTAACTCATTTCTATTTCTATAACAAGTTCCACTGATTTTTTTTTTATATTGAGCCCATACACAAGAGGTTAGTTGATCAACCCATAGTATATTAGTACCGTATATGTGTATTCCTTGTGAAACACATCAGGTGGAGGGCTGTTCCACAATACAGTAGTAGAAGGGATGAAGGAGGAGGAAAAGAAACTTGACCTGTGAGTTTCAAAGGGTACTATGAAGGTATATTGGGTAGCAGCTGCATGTGTTCCAATGAACTTAGGGATGCAATTTCAGATGAACAATTGCCATGGAAATATTTATAGAATACACATAGCCAGCCTGGTTGGCATATCTGCTCTCCAGCCAAAAGGCTGCAGGTTGGAATTCCGCTGGGGACATGGATGTTTGTGAAAATCCTAGTAGTGGTGGTAGTAGATGGTGTTGGTGTAGATGATGAAAGTAGCGTAGTTGGTGGATAAGTGGTGGAGAGAGAGAGAGTTGTAGAGTAGGTGCCCTCCCTCAATGAATCTTTGGACTCCCTGAAGATGTCATGTAATAATAATAATAATATTGCAGAAGCCAAATGTCTGTGCAAAAGTGAGAGAAGTGAGTTGGTAAGAGATGGTTACTAATCAATCTAATTGCTCTCCTCTGTACTGAGGCATGTATTCTGAGGGAGCTCTTAGGGGCTCCTACTCCAAATGTGGGAGCAGTATTCAATAGCTGGGCAGATTCGTGATTTGTATAAAGTTAACAGCTATTCAGAGTTGAAGTAACATCTTGAGCGAAAGAGAAATCCTAGTTTTTTTAGAAGCTGAGGATGCAATTGATATCACCTCTGGGTTTGGCCCCCACTGATGAGCCCTTAACATGTTTGCTGCTACTATGCTCCTCGGGCTTAGTTTGTTACTGCACACCAAGCACTTTCACTTCTTCAAGGTCAGTACAAGTAATCTCGTAGCCAGCTTATCAGACAGAATTTTGTTTCATATGCCTACTACGAGTAATCTTGTGGCGCATAAATTAAAATAAAAATAAATAAACGAAGGGAAACACGTTATTATTGTCCTGTGTGACAGGAAAAACCACCATTGTGCGTGGAAAATTGTTTTAAAGTGTACCATTCGTAATTTGATTTACAAATTACGGGTTAACTCGCGCTTGTCATAGGAGGTCGGTAATCAACATACAAGTATATTAATAGCTTGTGAGGCTCATGTATAATATACTATACTTTTGCTGAAATTATTTTCGTTATACCAAGCCCCCCAGACATGCTCTCCGCTTTACTCACAAGCCAAGGGTCCAAATTAAGGTGTTTATACTACAGGTTAACTCGTGCTTGGCATAAGAGGTCAGTAATCGACATACAAGTATATTCGTAGTTGGCTTGTGAGGCTCATATACCAACTACGAGTATACTCATAGTTGGCAGCGAATGTATTAATAAAGGTCGAAACCGGTCTGGGTAGTGACCCTTCCCATAATGCATAGCATTATACGTATCTGTAAGGATATGTGCTTTGCATTATGGAATACTAAGGCAAGTAATGTGAAATCATTAGCTTCTTTATACGAGTTGCCCAGTCCTGAAAATAGTTCAGGATAAAGAATTAAACCAAGAATATAATTTCTTGGCATCTTTAATTTATAGTATAACCAACTGGAAAAACTTCCAACAAGAGAAATATCATCTTGTTTGGAAATTTGAGTGTTGTCAAAAATAATACTGGGAGAAAATGGTTCTTGTTTTGTGATAAATAAGACAGAACTGGGTTTTACTAGCATTGAAATTGATGAGGTTATCTGAACCCCTCCCCCTTGGAGATCAGAATTGAGGGAAGTGGTGGTTGATGTTCTGTAGATTGAGGTGAGTTATGTACAGTAAGGTTTATCATATGAAAGGGAGAAGTGCAATGTGCTGTCATCTGCAAAACTGTGTATTGGTTTGGCAGTCAACTGAAGTAGGTCATTGATATATGGAAGGAAGAGGGTTGGTGAGAGAACAGAATCTTGTGCAACCCTGGCACTGGTTGAATGGTGAGAAGATAAGGAAACATCAACCATCAGACACTAATCCTGCTTCTCAGATGTGTATTCTCCATACTTACCCCACCATCCATTCCTGTCTATCATCACTGATATTACACCCCTTTCCAGACATAAATGTCACCCCCACATCCTTTTCTATCTTAATCCTCTCTTTTGCACTCACACATCTATTCCTGAAACCATCATCTTCACTTCTCATGCAGTATATCCTCCAAGCTAGGTAATAATGAAAGGTAATAATAAAAGATATGGTGCAAAAGAGTCTCCCTGAAGAACTCCTGTGGAAATTCACAAAGGTGGTCAGTGGTCTTTGGTATGTGGGGTATGAAGAAAGATTGTGAGAATATAAGTTGCAGAGCCTTGTGAATAGAAGGAAGGGAGAGAGGGATATGATTAAGACATATAAGCTAGTCAGGGGTTGTTATCAGGTTGACATGAAAGAGATTTTTCATAGAATGGGAGAGGAGAGGGGTAGAACAAGAGACCATCACTGGAAACTGTATAAAGGGAGTGTGAGGAGAAGGTTCTTTGCATGGAAAGTAGTTGGTGAGTGGACTTCATTGCCTAATTGAGTGTGTGTTGTGAATGTAGATACATTGAATCAGTTTAAAGAGTGGTTAGATGAGCATTGTGGGGAATAGTGTGTACATCCCACAATGAGCCACTGACTCCATGGAGGTCAGATGCTAATAATAATAATAATAATAAATGGAAAGTTCTCAGTCATCCCTCTACTAACCATTACTCTTGCCTAATAGTTCTGGTATGACTCTGCTATTGCTTTGATTATTTTCAAGGTTATGCCATAATAACTGAGAAATTTGAACATCCTTGGTGTGTTGATTGAATCAAAAACTTTTGAGAAATCTATGAACTTTAAGATTAAGGAAAGAATTTTTATCTCTTGCTCCTCCTAGTAACCATCCAATCCAAGATAGTGGATGTATTCAACAATGCCTCTGTTTTTCAAGAAACCGGCTTGATATTTGAGTAGAAGAGGTGTTACATATGGTTCAATTTGGTTTAGAAGCATCCTGTTATTGATTTTCAGTGTGGTGGTAAATAGTGTGATTTCTCTATGAGCTTCTGGGGTGCTCAGATTCCCTTTCCTGGGTATTGGTATTATTATGCCTTCTCTCCAATGTGATGGAATGTTGGATGTAGCTAGGGTTGTATTACAGATATTTATAAATATTTATATTTGAAAAATGTTCATTGTCACAAACCATAAATGAAACATATTGTGTATATTCTTATTGTAAAATATAATTAATAACTTAAGTATAAAGAGCTAATAAGCTTCATTTCGGCAATGAAAACATTACTTAAATTAAGGGGATATTAAATCCCACATAGTTTTAAAACCGAATAAGAAACTCAAAGATAGGAATCAGAGAGTTTCTTGCCGAATATAGTAAAACTATAAAGTATCGGCGACACTAGCGTTAGCCAATGCAAGTGACCCTAGTACATAGTACAATACCAGACGACTTATTGCAAAGGTGGAGGAAGTTCAGATCGCTATTCTTAGGTATTTTCGCTAGTGTCGCCGATACTTTATAGTTTTACTATATTCGGCAAGAAACTCTCTGATTCCTATCTCTGAGTTTCTTATTCGGTTTTAAAACTATGTGGGATTTAATATCCCCTTAATTTAAGTAATATAATTAATAATTTTATTAGTATGTAATATAATAATTATTTATATTATATATTATTTTAAATATAATAATTATATTATATTTAAAAATATAATTTTATGATGAGGATAGAAAATAGACAAGATAACTGACTATACAAAATAACAGTAAATATCAACCTGATATTTGTTTATTCCCTCTTTTCCAAACTACAGATGGAACTGGAAACCCATTTGCTTCACATGTCAAAAAAACTTCATTACCTTCTGTCACATTAATTTCATGAACAGTGTAACTTATAACAGGAGGATCTAGAATAAAATTAAATACAATTAGTACAAGTGATTATATATCAAATGCAGTACTTCTAAAGTATAAAAACAATTTTTATATGCAATACAACATGAATTAAATATTAATGGACATTTTAATACATTCAAGATATTTGGAAAATGGTTACCACCAATGTGGGTGTGCTTGTCAGTGTCAGAAGGTGAAAAGAGTGGGAAGAGAGAAGCTTCAAAGTATCAAAGACTAGATAGCATGAAATAAAATAAAGACCACTAAATGCAAAACTCCAAAAAATTATAAATCATAATTACTCACTCTAAAGTATATTAATTTATATTATTATAGGTATTTGAAGGACTAGTTATAGACCTAAAAGTGAATTGCTGTGTTTATTTACAAATGCCAAGAGAATCAGAAATAATGGAAATCAAATTGATTCACTGATTGAGTTTATTTGTGCAAATGTTGTTGTGAATAAGTGAAACATTTAAGGATGAAGATGATATTTTGATGGGAATAAAAATGGAAGAGTATGATGTTTTCAGCGACTGTAGAAAGGCCAAGAAGGAAAAGGTGTATACTGCTGATAGTAGCAGGGGAATTATGTCCACATAAGGTAGAGATGCAAGAGGGAAATAATGGCAACAGAATTGAGGCAGAATTGTGTGAGACAAAAGTTGACAGGAAGAGATTTTTAGCTGGATATTGCTATAAGCTATGGAATGTGAGATAGGTGATGAAGAAATGAATAAGCAACTTGGGTTAGTAAACTAGGGAAGAGTGATCGTTATGTGTGATTTTGATTATGATAATATAGAGTGGAATGAAGAGATAACATTTGGAAAAAATAAAAATAAGAAAAATTCCTGAGTTCTTAAGAGACAGCTTTCTTAGGCAGTGTAAAGGAAGACATGCAAAGATTGAGAATTTTATATCTGACCATTCTGTCAAAGAATGTGATTGTGAGTGGGGTGTCACAATTCCCTACAGTTGGTAAGAGTGATCATGAAGTGATCACCTGGATTGTGCTAGGCATATGAAGACTTCTGTGATGAAAGGCTATATGAGGAATTACAAAGCCAGTGATTATGAAAAGTTTAGTTATAACAAGGAATGAGGGGATAAGCAAGATAAATATTGTTTAGGCACTGACGAAGAGATATTTAATGGCATCAATGTGTGAATGTATTCTGAAGGCTAAAAGCCAGAATGAGGTGGATGTCAAATGGATGGATTAAGAAGGAGGTACAGTGAAGAAGAAGAAGATACTATGGAAGCAACAGAAGATCAGAAGATGAATAACAATAATAATCAGTTGCACAAAGAGTATAAAGAGTGGGCCAGGATGTCTCTCAGTTGGTAAGAAGAGAAAAATGCAGTGTGAGTAGAAATTAGCAAACTGGGAAAAGAAAAATTCTAGAGTTTTTTTTTATATTTTTTTATATATATATATTTCAAGTAGAGAGAAAAAAATACAGTATAAATAGATATACAGTATATCTATATCAATATATCTATAGTATATCTATATCAAAAATCTGGGAAAGTCTAATCAGGATAGCTCATTAATTCATATTAATTTTATGTTATTTAATATTATTAATTAATATCTTTATTTTAATCATGTCTCTGCTTAAAAATATTCCATTTAATACTTAGTGATATAACATCATGCGGCTTGTTCTATTTTTAAATGATCTATTGTTAGTATTCCACCTTGTATTTTTTTTTTTTTTTTTTTTTTTTTTTTTAAACTGTTTAACTGTTCTTGTAGTGTCACTGAAGATGGTCTGCTATTTCCAGACCTAAATATTTGGTTAATTAAATATCTTTCTTGTGTTTACGTGCTTATATTATTCATTTGTATTTTTGGAACGTCACAGCCTTTCATCACACTTTTCACATACCATAATATGTTCTTTTTTATTGTTCAATCTAACACTCTATAAATCTTTAACGTTTTTGGATGCATATATAAAACAATTGTCACATCTTATCCAGGGAAAAGTCCAGGGAAAATCTTGATTTCTGAGTTGAGACCTTCCACGCTGCTGGAGTAAACATTTTTGCGGCCTCTACTGCTATGTTCATAACATTAACAGCACCTCCATGTAGTGCATTCATATGTTTTAAAGATTATTTCAATTAGTTTCAATCACAGAATTAACATACAAATTAAATTTCAATATGTAATTCTTAATGCAAAGTAAAGTAATGTGTTATAAATAATTTTATATATTTTTATATAAATAGTATAAATAATTATTTAAGTTAAGGGATATTGCATCCCATATTGTTTCTTAGACGAATAAGAAACTCAAAGAGTTTCATGCCGAATATAGAAACTATATAAAGTTCGGCGATTCCAAGCGTAAGCAAATACCTGGATAGCAGCAGCTGATCCCTAAGGTAGTGCAAACTGAGGCTACTCATAGAAAGAGTGGAGCAAGCTCCAATCACTATTCTTGGTATTTACCCATAATGTGAACTAAGCTCCTAGGAGCTGTATTTCTGTTCTACGTTATGAGAGAAGGTCACTACCCAGACCGGTTTCAACCTTTTTTGAGGTCTCATCAGTGAGTAGGTAGACCTAGTTAATAATACCAAGTTTGTAGCAAACAGAACTTACATCCCTTCTATGAGAATAGCCATGAAGGTGTCCTAATAAATTACTAATTATATGAAGAGCCAAAGGCTTCAATTCGGCGACATGAACTTATTTAAGTTAAGGGATATTGTATCCCATATTGTTTCTTAGTCGAATAAGAAACTCATAGAGTTTCATGCCGAATATGAGTTCCTTATTCAGCTAAGAAACAATATGGGATGCAATATCCCTTAACTTAAATAAGTTCATGTCGCCGAATTGAAGCCTTTGGCTCTTCATATAATTAGTAATTTATTAGGACACCTTCATGGCTATTCTCATAGAAGGGATGTAAGTTCTGTTTGCTACAAACTTGGTATTATTAACTAGGTCTACCTACTCACTGATGAGACCTCAAAAAAGGTTGAAACCGGTCTGGGTAGTGACCTTCTCTCATAACGTAGAGCAGAAATACAGCTCCTAGGAGCTTAGTTCACATTATGGGTAAATACCAAGAATAGTGATTGGTGCTTGCTCCACCCTTTCTATGAGTTGCCTCAGTTTGCACTACCTTAGGGATCAGGTGCTGCTATCCAGGTATTTACATACACTTGGAATCGCCGAACTTTATATAGTTTCTATATTCGGCATGAAACTCTTTGAGTTTCTTATTCGGCTAAGAAACAATATGGGATGCAATATCCCTTAACTTAAATAACTATTTATACTATTTATATAAAACTATATATGCCTTGCCTGAGTGCGTGGAATGCCTTGCCTGAGTGCATGGAATGCCTTGCCTGAGTGCATGGAATGCCTTGCCTGAGTGCGTGGTGTCTGCAAGGAGTTTGAGTGTGTTTAAGACACGGTATGATGAGATGTATGTGTGATAAAAGGACCTCCCAGATGAGTCTTTGACTACATGAGGTCTTGGGGTAATAATAATAATAATAATAATAATTAGCTAACTGCTGCACATACTGAACTTATGCTACCCTTACCAATTGAGTCATCCTACTTGCCTGTTTTTTTGTATTCCTCATGGAATTGATTATTATCACTACTCTTATCTTCCTTCCCTGATGTCATTTTTCTCTGTATTGCATTCTTTAATCTCTTCATTAATCCATTTTATATATATCTTATTATATTTCTGACCTTTGGAATACATTTTTACAATGCTTCTACTAGATATTTCTTGAATATCACCCAAGCAGCATTGTTCTCTTTCCACCTAACTCCTCATCCCATGCTACAGCTACAAGCTGTCTCCTGAGCTTCTCATAATCACCAGTGTTTTAGTTCTACATATACCCTTCCCTCGTGGAAGCCCTCGCACGGTTGGCATCTACCCATATAATCACTTCATGGTCACTCCCACCAACTCGATGGAAATTTGACACCTCATTTATAATAACATTGTCTGATGAGATGATCAAATCGAAGACCCTCTGTGACATACTGTCTGAGTAATTGTTTGACCATCAACAACTCAAGAAACACGTTTTCTTTACTTCCATTTGCTATCCCATCATACTCATCTATATTGTTGTAATTAAAATCACTCATAATGAACATCCTTTTCCCATTTTCTTAGCTAACTTGCTTATAGATTTCCTGGTCACTACCCTCAACATTACCAGGTCTATAGCAACATCAAACAAAGTATTTCATTCTATTCACCTCTATTTCACATCATACTGCCCCAAAGCCATTACTACTATTTCCTTCTTGCATGTTTAGTTTGTAAGTAAACAACTCTTTTTCTGTCATCAATAGCACTCTACTTCCACTTGTACCAGTTCTATCTTCATGAACATCATACCCTTTCATCTCTATTCCTATCAGATTGTCATCCTGATAAAAACATGTCTCACTTATTCCAACAATTTTTGGATGACCAACTGCAATCAATGCATCCATTTCATTTCCCTTATTTATTTTTGATACTTCTAGCATTCATATATAACAGCTCATTCTTGGATTTATAACAAGTTTCAATGATACCACTTATTACTTCATACTTTCCTCGAGCCACTTCCTTTTCTCCTTACTCATCCCAGAGTCCTCTTTAAATTCAACTATTTTGCCTACATCCAGGGTCATCCTTTTCACTTGTGTCTACACACACCTATTCACATCCTCTTGGAGCATCAACCTTTCTCACACTGTGTTTCTCTGTCCACCTCGAGTTTCTCTGTTTCCCTGCATACTTGTTCTCTCATTCTCTACACTAATGCTATCCATTTTTGCATTCATAAGCACCACTTCAATCTCTCCTTCTTTACTCTCCCACTCTTTCCCATCACTTCTGTCCCTTTCAGCATGGCAGCAGCAGTCTCTCCAAATGACTCACACCAAAACCATTCAAATGCAGTCCATCACACTTATACAGATCGATTCTTCCTTCACACATCAATAAACTGCATCCCTTTCTCTTCACATGTCTGCTAACCTATCATTCTTGCTCTCCGCCTCATCTCATCACTGTCATACCTGGGCAACACACTGACTACCTTTCCTATCACACTATTATCTTTTATCCTTCTCAACAACCTCCTGATATCCAATCTTACATTGTTCTTGTTCCCAGTCAAATCATTTGTTCCTACTACTTACAAACTCCTTTGCTTGCTTAGTCCTCATATCCAATGCCTCAATCATCTGATTCATCCTAATATCAGGAAAACAAATTTTACGTGACTTTTCATTTACCATACCTGTAGTAATTGAATTGTCATGCAATGCCAGTCATAGGTCTTTCATTACCATTTCAATACTGACATCATTTTTTTTTGTTTTGTTTTCTTCACTCTTCCATACACATCTACAATTCTCGTCATTTCACACTGCATTCACCTCATCTTCACCAACAGCTTTCAAATCTTGCATCCTTTTTTTCATTATCATTCACTCTCACTATTTTATTGCCAGTCACAAATACTCGTTTGTCATCAATCCAGCTTTCCACCTTACTGTTAACTGCACTCTGTTTTACAACATCATTATTGCCAACTTTATCATTAATTTCACTTTGTTTTTTAACATCATATAAATTATCACCAGCTTTATTGTCAATCGAACTTTTTTTCAGCGATGTCATTTCCACACACATTCCTTTGCCTTTCACCACCATGTTGTATCAGTGTGATAAGTGTAATGATTTTATAAAAACAAACTTAAACAAACAAGCCCAAACACTACAAATACTGCAAGCATGCAAATTCTACCACCACTCTTACAAATAAACAGACACTTATTTACAATTAATTAGTTAAAAAAACTTAAACTGGGAGCCTCCTTTACACAAACCTTCCTATACAAACCTCATAAAAGCAGAATGCAACAAAGTCCTATCATACACTACTACTTCTACTATCCAAATATAGTCTTTGAACAGTATCAGAATGGAAAACAGTTAGTTACACAATGGACAGAAGGATGTTACCATGATACTAACAGGATACAAGAAACAATAAAAAAGTAAAACAATAAAAAAAAAAAATAATGTCTCACTCAAATACTGTGCACTCCATCATAACTATCTTAGACAAATTTGACATAAATTTATACAATATGATAATGAATCCAGAAAATAAATATCATCTTGTGGGATCCCACAGGGCTCAGTACTGAGACCTATATTGTTTAACCTTTATATCAGTGACACTGTCAGTGGATTGCAAGGGAATATTCAGTTGTTTAACACGTTCGCTGCCAACTACGAGTATACTCGTAGTGGGTAAACCTGCTTCACAAGCCAGCTACGAGTATACTCGTATGACGCTTACCGCCGGGAACGAGATTATTGTAGTGACCTTGAAGAAGAGAAAATCCTTGGCTTGTGGGGCTAGCATCAAAACTGTATAATCTCATAGACCGTATATGCTCTGTACAAGCCAACTACGAGTATACTCGTAGGACGTTTACCTCCGGTAACGAGATTATCGTACTGACCTTGAAGAAGTAAAACTGCTCGGCATAGGGGAACAGACCATGCCAAAGTAGCGTGGCAGCGAACATGTTAAGGATGATGCAAAGCTGGGAAGGATTATTAGTAAGAGTGAAGATGTGGTAGCCCTGCAAGAGGATTTGAATAAGCTAGATAGATGGGCAAATGAATGGGGGAGGATGTCGGTTTAATGCAGCAAAATGTAAGATCTTGAAGTTTGGAAAACATCGATGGGATGCTGCATACTCTATGGGAGGAGTTATACTGAAGGAAGTAGGGGAGACAAGAGATCTGGGGTTGATGATTGATAGAAACCTGAAATTCATTGGACATATTGCAAAGGTGGTGAAGGTAACACAGAGGATTGCTGCAATAATGAGAAGGACACTGACCTGCAGAGATAAAACAGTTATCATTCCTTTGTATAAGTCTCTGATCAGACCACACTTAGACTATTGTTCTCAGATTTGGTCCCCAGGATTTGAAGGGGATAAATTAACTGTGGAAAGGGTACAAAGGCAGATAACAAAGATGGTTTCAGGACTATACCATGTTAGTTACGAGGATCGGTTGAGGGAATGTGGACTGCAGAGTTTGGTGGATAGAAGAAGGAGAGGGGATATGATTGAGACTTTTAAACTGTTAAGAGTAGTTACAGGGTTGACACTGGGGAGTTCTTTTGCTTGGTTGAACAGCAGGAAGGAGTGATGACAAGAAGCCAACCCTGGAAGTTATGAAAGGAAACTGTTTGCAAGAGGGTTTGGAGTGGTTTCTTTGCATGGAGGGTAGTTTAACCATGGAATGCATTGCCTGATGGAGTGGTGAGAGCAAAAACAGTCAATGAGTTAAGGAGTGGTATGATGGACTTTGTGTTTCTCAGGTGGGGAGGGGACCTCCCCTCGATGAGTCTTGATAGACTTTGTGTTTCTTAGGAAGGACCTCCCACAATGAGTCTTTTGACTCCATGGAGGCCTGGATAATAATAGTAACAGTAATAATCTTTTCTGCAGCTCAACTGAAGTTTTTAATTTATAAAACAAATTTTCATGTAGCTAACTAAATATCATGATAATGTACTAAGTATAACTGCCATTTAAAAACATAATAAATTTGAAAGAATTGCTAAACTTATAAGCGTATGAATATTTGTTTCTAACACCTATAAAATCATGATAAATACTTACAATAAACTATCAATGTTGAGATATGTGATACTACACCAGCAATATTTTCTGCAATGCAGGTATAGTTTCCTGCATCATAAAGAGTTACATTTTGAATAAGAAGACTTCCTTCACCATCTGTGTACTGTAAGTTTGAAAACACTGTACCATTTCTTTTCCAGATAATTTCTGGAGGAGGATAACCAGATGTTAGACATGGAATAGTGACATTCTCTCCATGTATTGCAGTCAAATTGTCATGGAGAGCATATATTATGGTAGGAGGTACTGAAAAGAAATTAGCCAATTAAAATCTTGAGAAATTCAAAAATACTTTTATTAGAAATGATTAATAATATTTAGAAAGGAAAATAAATGCAAACTATCTGTTTGTCATTTTTAACTTTTATTATATATTATTATTATTATTATTAGGGATATTTACTCAGATTGTACACATTTTTTGTATTAGAATTTTACTGACTAGAACCAGAGAGATAAGATAAAAACTTTAATTAGAACACAACTAGTGTCATAGGAATGCTGACTACTTCGGGTATACATACTATCACAAAAAACAGGAAATTTAGCAAGATAAAAAATGAACTTCTCATATAAACAAGTTAGGAACAACAACAACAGTCACACTTGAACTGGCAGCATTTGCATGGCAGGTCTAGCATAAGGCATTAGTGAGAGGGAACTATCTTGAGAGCGCCAAAACGGAATTACTTGGCTGCGTGAATCAGGTAAGCTATAACTTAAATTACTGTTCGTGTATGAAGGATCCAGAACCATTTCTGTTGATTCTAAGATGCATCTTTCTAGTTCATCAGGGCATTTTTGAATATTTGTAGTAAGATTCCAGTCTATCTGGTGTTGACACTATGCTAAATTAGAGTAGGCAGAGAAAAGGATATGACTGGAGAGGGCGACTGCAACAGTTCTGTTTTAAGAAATATCACGTTGATACTCTTCAAGTCGTAGTGAGATAGACTTATCGGTTTGACCATAATATGGCTTCACGCAACTAAAGATGATTTTATATACTCCTGGGAACTGAAGAACAGGGAAGAACAAAGTTTTGGTAGGGTAGTGAAGTAAGTTCTAATATTAAATTTCTTCATAATTTTTGCCAATTTGGGCTATAGAGAATTTACGTAGAGTAATTGAATGTGTGCAACAGGGTTAGAGTTATCTTCTTTCCGAGGTTGGAGACATCGGTAAAGACGGTCAGAAATGCTTCGAGGTGAGTAGCCGTTGTTTAAGAAAATACTTTTGAGGTGGTTAAGTTCGATTTGAAGATCTTCTTCCTCTGAAATTAGAGATCTCACCTGATGAGCCACAGTTCCAAGTTTCTGTGGAGGGAAGTGATCAGAGGAGGAGGCGTGTAAGTATCTGTCCATATGAGTTGTTTTTTGAAAAATAGAAAATGAGACAATTAGGCATCCTAGTAATCTTTACATCTAAAAAGGAGAGGACACTGTTCACCTCAAGATCCGATATGAATTTGATGTTTTGGTGGAGATTGTTCATATGATCTAGAAAGGTTTGTAAGTTCTCTGGACCATATTCTCAGATGAGGAAGATGTCATCTAGGCATCGAAGCCACAGTTTTGGTTTTAGTGTAGCGCTAGAAATTGCCTTTATCTGTAAGTCTTCAAGAAAAATGTTGGCTAAAACTGGAGACAAAGGGCTGCCCATAGCTAAGCCACTGGTGTGTTTAAAGATTTTTCCTTCAAATAAGAAAAGCCAGAGTTTACACAATGCATTAATAAGGCGAAAATTTTTTGGAGAGTTTGTTTTTTTGGAGATTGAGGACTTCTTCGGCAGGAACATTTGTAAAGAGAGAGAGAGAGAGAGACAATATCACAATATCAAAACTGACCATTCTGTCCAATGCCTTGAGTTGTAAATTTTTTACCTTAGATATAAAATACACAGAGTTCCTAATATAAGAGGAAGAATTTCCAGTGAGGTGTTTTAAGGATGAGGCAAGGTATTTTGACAGGTTGTAAGTGGGTAAATCAATGCCTTCAACTATCAGTCTTAAAGGTGTGTCCGCTTTGTGGATCTTTGGAAGTGTGTATAAATGAGAAATCAAGGGATGAAGAGAATGGAGAGATAACCTGGAGTGTCTTGGAAGTTCCGAGGTTGACTTGAGAAAGTTATTGGTCTGGTTGTGAAGTTCCCTCGTAGGGTCACCTTGTAAAAGAGAGTAAGTATTAGACATTAATAAATCATTGATCTTGATGCGGTAATCAGAACTGTCAAGGACGACTGTTGCATTTCCCTTGTCTGCTGGTAAAATAATAATGTCATTGTTATTACGAAGTAGGTGGATAGCTTTACTTTCAGCAGGAGATAAATTATCTGGAGGCAGAAGACTGTTGTTGATTGTAAAAATAGCTTCCATTCTAAGTAGGTTTGCTACTTGTTTTGGGAGATGTGAGGTAGCCTTTTCTACTTTGGAGAGAAAGAGTTCCTTTGAAATAGAGGTAGGAGATGGGATGAAGTTGAGCCATTAAGAAAGTATGCTTATTTCTGCTGAAGAAAGAGTTTGTGAAGATTTGTTTATGACAACATTTTTTAGGTCCTGTAAAAGAATGGAAGATGGAGAAGTTTGTTCCTGTTTAAGGTGATTCAATTTTCTAATACGAGACAATTTGTTGATGTGTTGGGATCTAGAAGCACGGTGTGACCTGATATTTTTAACCTCATTCCAAGATGTGTTGTCTAAAGATGTTGACCTTAACAGTTCTGATTGCCACACCAAGATCAATGATTTATTAATGTCTAATATCTACTCTCTTTTACAAAGTGACCCTACGAGGAAACTTCACAACCGGACCAATAACCTTCTCGAGTCAACCTCGGAACTTACAAGACACACCAAGTTATCTCTCCATTCCCTTCATCCGCTGATTCCGCGTTTATATGGGCTTCCAAAGATCCACAAAACGAACACACTTTTTAAGACTGATAGTTGAAGGCATTGACTCACCCACTTACAGCCTGTCAAAATACCTTGCCTCATCCTTAAAACATCTCACTGAAAATTCTTCCTCTTATATCAAGAACTCTGCGGATTTTATTATTATTATTATTATTATTATTCAGACCCCCCAGAGAGTCAAAAGACTCATCGTGGGAGGTCCTTCCTAAGAAAGACAAAGGCTATCAAGACTCATCGAGGGGGAGGTCTCCCCTGAGAAACACAAAGTACATCATACCACTCCTTAAACTCACTGACCGTTCTTGCTGTCACCACTCCATCAGGCAATGCATTCCATGGTTAAACTACCCTCCATGCAAAGAAGCCACTCCAAACCCTCTTGCAAACAGTTTCCTTTCATAACTTCCAGGGATGGCCTCTTGTCAACACTCCTTCCCGCTGTTCAACCAAGCGAAAGAACTCCCCAGTTCTTTTGCTGCCCAGATCTCGGCACCAGGGTTTCTTGGTGATGAGGAAGAGGTGGAGAGGATCAAGAGGCTAGTGACTAAGATGGTAGCAGATGCATGGAATAAGCCTTACAAGAACAGGTTGAAGATTTGTGGGTTATAGAAACTTGTTGATATGTAGAAAAGGGGTGATATGATTGAGACATACAAATTACAGATGAGTTTTTACAATAATTATTATTATTAAGATTCAGGCCTCCATGGAATCAAAAGACTCATCGTGGAAGGTCCATCCTAGAAAACACAAAGTTTATCATAGCACTCTTTGAACTCACTGACCATTTGTGCTCGTACCACTCTATCAAGCAATGCATTCCATAGTTCAACCACCCTCCATGCAAAGAAAGAAATCACCCTCTTGCTCACAGTTTCCTTTTGTAAATTCCAGGGATGGCCCCCCCCTTGTCCTTGCTCCTTCACCCTGTTCCAACAAGCAAAAGAACTCCCAAATGTCAACCCTGTAACTACCTCTCAACAGTTTAAAAGTCTCAATTATATCACTTCTCCTTCTATCTACCAAACTCTGCAGTCCACATTCCCTCAGCCGATCCTCGTACCCAACATTGTATAGTCCTGAAACCATCTTTGTTATCCGCCTCTGTACCCTTTCCACAATTAATTTACCCCCTTCAAATCTCGGGGACCAAATTTGAGAACAATAGTCAATGTGCGGTCTGATCAGGGATTAAAAAAATGGAATGGCAACTCCTTTATCTCTGAGGATCAGCATCCTTCTCAGTATTCCAGCGATCCTCTGGGTTACCTTCACCATCTCTGCAATATGTTCCTTGAATTTCAGGCTTCTATCAATCATCACCTCCAGGTCTCTTGTCTCCCCCTACTTCCTCCAGTATAGCTCCTCCAACAGAGTATGCTGCCTCCCATCGATGTATCCCAAACTTCAAGCTTTACATTTTGCTGCATTAAAGCAATATTCTCATTCATTTGCCCATCGTTCTAGTTTATTCAAATCCTCTTGTAGTGCTGCCACATCTGCACTATTACTAATAACCTTTCCCAGCTTCACATTATCTGCAAACAACTGAATATCCCCCTGCAATCCACTGACAATATCATTGATATAAAGGTTAAACAATACAGGTTCCAGTACTGAGCCTTGTGGGACCTCCTTGATATTGTCCCACCATACACACTCTCTGATACCTATAAGACAACCAATCCAGTTGACTAACCTGACATCTAAACCCATGTGCTGTAACTTAAATATCAGCTTATTATGTGGCACTCTGTCAAATGCCTTTGCAAAATCCAAAAAAAAATGGCAGTATATGCCTTTCCCTCATCAACTGCTCTTGTCACTTTATTATAAAAGGCAATCATATTACTAAACCAAGACAGCTCCTTAACAAATCCATGTTGACACTTGCAGATAGTCAACATGGATTTGTTGACAGATAGCAAAAATGACTGATAGCATTACCCTCATCTGCCCAATGCTGTATATTGTCCCTCACTAATTTCTCCAAGATCTTAATAACTACTAATGAAACACAAACTGGCCTATAGTTACGCACATCCAGTCTGCTACCACCCTCATGGAGTTGCACTATCTTACCTTCCTTCCTTTTATTGGGTACCTTTCCCATAGCCAGGTCAACAGAGCTGTCAGTTCTTTAGCACATTCTCTCAAAATCCGTAGTGCAATACTATCCAATCTCACAGCTTTATTGACATTCAGGGTACTCAGTATTTGGAACATTCTCCTCATGCAACTCTTAACCTTGAACCTGCCCTATGAATATTTTTTGGTTAATAATTCTTATAAATAATTCTAATAATTCTAATAAATAATTTGGTTTCTCTTTGAAGGATAGTAGTGAAGAGAGAGAGAGAATATCAAAGCTTACTAACATGCCTGTATCTAAAAGTTTAATGTCTTTTATTCTTGAATGAAATTCTATGGAATTTTTTTTTATCAAAGAAGCTAAGTAGCCAATGAGGGGATGGAAAAGGTTAGACAGGAATCTTCATATTTTATACAAGGAACAAGGAAATGCCTATAGATTTTTTTTTTCTAAGTTGGTATATCTGTCATAAGCTCCCATGTGAAATTGCAAGTCATTCTCTCAAGTAGTTTGTTTTATACAGCTGTTTGAAGCAAAAGTGTTGTCTGTATCACTTGAAATGGATAAAATTGAGTATTGTGTGGTTATAAAATTCTTTGTAAAAGAAGGTTTAATTCCAAAAGAAATTCATTCGAAGTTCATAAAAGTTTATGGGCACTCTTCTCCTTCATTTTTGTCAATTAAGAAATGGGTTGCCAAGTTTAAACATGGTCATACCAGCCGTGAAGATGACCCACATGAAGGAAGTCCAAAAAGTGTAACAACATCAGAAATCATGTCAGATATATTTTGCGTGTGAAGAACTGCAAATGAGAAAGGTTTACGCAAGATGAGTGCCATGCTTGCTCACAGCAGATCAAAAATGCACTCGCATGAAAATCTCTGAACAGTGCTTGGGGCATTTTAACAAGAATAAAACTGATTTTGTAGGTTGATTTATTGCTATGGATGAGACTTGGATTCACCATTACACACCAGAATCCAAACAGCAGTCAAAACAGTGGACAGAAGCCAGTTGTTCAGCACCAAAGAAGACAAAATCAGTTTCATCAGCAGGAAAGGTAATGGCATCAGTGTTCTGGGATGCTAAAGGCATTTTGTTTATTAATTATCTTGAAAAGGGTAAAACAATAACTAGGGAATATTATTCTGATCTTTTAACCAGACTAGATGAAAATATTCATGAGAAAAGACCAGTTTGCAGAAGAAAAAATTCATCTTTCATTAAGACAATGCACCTGCCCACAAAGGTGTTTTGGTAATGGGAAAATTAAGGGATCTGCACTATGAATTGTTGGAACATCCACCCTATTCCCCAGATTTGGCTCCCTCTGGCTTCTATCTCTTTCCAAAACTAGAACACTTCCTCGCTGGTCTGCATTTTTCTTTGAATCAAGAGATGTTTGCAGCTGTAGAGGGTTATTTTGCAGATCTTAAAGAGAACCACTACAGGGACCGGATAATGACATTGGAGCACCGCTGGAATAAATGTATTGGTCCTAAGGGAAATTATGTTAAAAAATAAAAATTATTTTTTAATTATAAATTCGGTTTTTTTTTTTTCATTGTTAAACCAAGAACTTTTCAGACCACCCTCGTATAAAAAAATCAAATCAGCTAACGCCTTTTTATTGCCGTATACTGGGAGTAGGCGAGGCCATTTAGCCCTATCTAACTTTTTTGGAGACTGAGTGGGCAGTTCAATCTCCACTGGTACCAATCAGAGATAGATGGCCCAAGGCTATCACTAATTAAGCAGTACACAGTGAAGAGAGACGGCTCAAATGTGCCGCCATCTTGTGGTCCCTAACCCTAACACAATATATTTTAATGTCTGAAATAATGTGGGTTCTACAGTTGATTTTCTTGAGTTTACGGGACGAAAAACCCGAGGTTCCAGGAGGAAAAACCCGCTTGCCCGTGCCAGAGATCGACTAACTCGGGCTCGTATAACATCTAGAAAATGACATATACAAAATAAGACTGAATGCATATAAAATACTAAAATGGATGAATACAGATATAAAAGAAACTGCAAATATAAATTGTGAAACAGACGAAAATAATTCTTGGATTACTTTACAGATTTTTGGACAGATAGTACTAACATCAAAATAATTACACCAAAAACTTACAAAATGCTTTAAATAATATAATAACACTTAAAGAATTAAAGGACAACCTAAGTAAAATAAAAAAAATGGCAAATCAGCAGGATAAGATGGGATAAACTCCAAACTGTATAAATTTGCTGCAAAAAATTTCATCAGAGATTATTAACTTTTTTAAATAAAATATATACACATGGACACATACCAATAGAATGGAATACAAGTATAGTAATACCTATATTTAAAAAAACGGGATAAAATAAAACCTAATAATTACAGAGGTATTCGTTTATTGAATGCATGTTACGAAATATATATTGTAGAATACTTTAAAAAAAATTGAAAATATACAGTGAAAAAATATTATTAGAATGTCAAAATGGATTTAGAAAAGGACAGTCTACAATGGATGCAGCTTTGCATTTAAAACTACTTATAGAAAACAGAAGAGAATTTAATTTAGAAACTCATCTTTTGTTTATAGATCATGAAAAAGCATTTGACAAAGTAAAAAGATATGTATTGTTTGATATATTACAAAGAATAAATATACCTAATATTTTACTACATGCAATATTGAATATATACAAAGATAATGAAATAAAAATCAAAATAAATGAAAAAATGTCTGAAAAACAATTTATAAATCAAGGAGTAAGACAGGGATGCCCTCTGTCTCCAACACTTTTCAATATTTATATTAATGAAATATTAATACAGTGGAACACCTTAAACAATTCAGGTATAGAAATTTCCCAGAATAACAAAATAAATAAGCTATTATTTACAGATTATCAGGTAATAATTTCAGATAAGGAAGACAATTTACAAGGAGCAATATATAATTTAAATGTTATCATAGAACAGTCTGGAATGAAAATATCCTTAAATAAGACTAAAACAATGGCATTTTGTGGACAAACTCAAGTTAGAAGTAAAACAGTTCCCAAAATAACAAAATAAATAAGCTATTATTTGCAGATGATCAGGTAATAATTTCAGATAAGGAAGACAATTTACAAGGAGCAATATACAATTTAAACGTTATCGTAGAACAGTCTGGAATGAAAATATCCTTAGATAAAACTATAACAATGACATTTTGTGGACAAACTCCAGTTAGAAGTAAAATAGTTATTAATAATAAAATAATAGAACAGATAAATACTTTCAGTTATCTTGGTTGTAAAATATCATATGAAGGAGAAAAAGACATAAAATTAAAAATTTCAAAATTTTTACAGATTATAGGCCTAATAAATAGAACATTCAATCCAAATATAGTACGAAAAGAAACAGGTGTGAAAATATACAATACCTTAGCAGTGCCCACATTATTATATGGCAGTGAAAGTTGGGCAGTTAGCCTAGTGGCTTTGCGCTTCGCAACCATATGACTGGGGAAGGAGTGTCCCAGGTTTGACTGACGTTGAAGACGTGAGGAATTTGAGGATCTTCCTCAGCCATAGCCAAGTTAGCCGGTCTTGGGTGCGGGCAGTAGGGTTTTTTCGGCCAATTATCTGGCGTTTTTCATCCCACAAGCAGCAAACCGGCCCTGTGAACATACGCCTCTACAACCAAAAATATATCCCTTCCTCCCCCCAGTGGCAGACTAGGCGACAGGTCGGTTGGGAGTGGTACTAACAAGAAGTTGCATCTAAGTAACACACGGACCCTGCAGAGGAAGCAGGAATAACACGTAGTGAAAAAAGAAGAAGAAGTGAAAGTTGGGCAATAAACAAACAAGATAAACAAAAAATAAAAACTAAAGAAAAAAAATAATAAGGTGGTACACCCTGTGGCAACTCGTATAGTAAATATGACCTCTCCATTGCTTCTGCCTTGATATCACCACTTCTGGGTTTGCGTCCCACTGACGAGACCTCAATAAAGGTTGAAACCGGTCTGGGTAGTGGCCCTTCCCTTAATGCATAGCATTACACATGTCCGCAAGGAGATGTGCTTTGCACCAAGTTGCTAACACATGTACCACCTTGCCTCAGTCCTGAAGAAATTTTCAGGCGCAAACTTTGTTTGCTCACTTGAATAAAGGATTAAACTAAATTTATTAAAGAATAAAAACAAGTAAAATGAACTTTATGAGAAGAACTGCAAAATATACATTATTAGACCAAAAAAGGAATGAAGATATTTTAAAATAACTAAAAACAAAATCAATAGAAAAAAAACTAAACAATTATAAACAAAAATGGATAGAACATGTAAACCGAATGACCAACACCCAATATCCTAAATAAATAATAAAATATAAACCAATTGGAAAGAGAAGGCCAGGTAGACTTCAAAAAAAAGATATTAGATGGATAATGAGACTGGAACAGATCAATAGTATGGTCTATATCCGTTATTAGTATTATGACGATGATGACTGCCTATTTCTGCTTCGTGATCGTAATACATACTCTCAGCTTAATAATGATCCTACCAAAAGTCAGCTCAAAAAACTCAACAAATTATTGGATGACACAATGTAATAGGACCAACAATAAGCTCTTATTGAACTTTGGAAGATCCTTTGTTTGTCCCATTGTGATCAACTATTGATGATTACTGACCAGCAGCATTCTTAAATAGTTGCCTAGAATATGTGATGATGTACATGACCAAGTATTTTGCATATATGCTGCATAAGTGTTGTTTACATACATCTGCATAAAGGTTTTTAATGCTATACATTACACAAACCACTACTTAAACTGGTTTCAACCTTTGTATAAATAAGGGTCATCTCCAAAAATTAGGTGATCCTTCAGATCAATCTAACTTCAATGAGTGACCCGAAGAATTATTTTAACTCATTAACTCTCAATCACTCCAAGACACTCAGTAGTGGTTCCACACCATAACAGGCAAATCATACCACCCAGCAGAAATGCTCTTCTCCCTTGGAAAACCATCCACAGAAGGGTCTTGATCAAGGCCATGTATAAAGAAGCTATACCATAAGCAAGAACCTCATAGAATGCAGTGATCAAGATCACTGGATCTACTGATGTTGATCAGTTATCAACATCAGTAGATCCACGTTTTGAGAAAAATGACATCAGTGGGAGCAAGACCTATATCCAGACTGGTTTGGACCTTTATTGCAGTCTCTTCAGTAGGAGATAGATCCAGAAGAGATACTAAGGTTTAGCTGTTGACTGGTCTGGCAAGATGAAATGATTGGACCTGTGGTCCTTTATCCCTTTGTCGAATTTGCAACAAAATTTCTGGATTAAGGAATATTATTAAGCACTTGGCTCACCCATTGTGGACTACTGATTACCAGTGATTTTTTTTGTTTTTTAAGAAATTTTTTTGAGAAATTTTTTTGATTTTTTAAGAAAAGAAAACTACTTGTTTAGTATGTTTTTTTTTTTTTTTTGGGGGGGGGGTGTATTTATCCTGAAAGTTGTGATCTCAGGGGTATTGACTTCTCGGTGAAACTGTGTGTTTCTTATGAACCACAGTACATTAAATATTATTTTCTATAGTTTGCTAAAGTTTGAATCTGCTGTGTGACTCCTGCAGGAGAGACATCAGGACTGGTTCGATCAACATCTTATATAGCAGCAGTTTAAGTTCCATGCTTAGAGAGGTACAATAATTCAATAATGGATTATAGTTGCTGCCACATTGCACTATTTGCTTTAGAACTGACATAATCAATAAGAATCGTGAAGCAAAGCCCTTTACCAAATACTTAGGGCAACCAGTAGCCCTAAGTATTTGGTTACTGGTTGCCATGGAATGGGAGTGCCAAACATGACAACTTTGCCCTCTCGGGACACTCTTCTTCTCGTGAACAGCACTGCAGGGACTCTTGTCTGAATAACATCAATTCACTCTTTTTGAACTCTTATTCTAGTTCTGAGACTGCACTTTGCAGTTGTAGTTTCCAATTTAGGTTGCAAGGAGAGAACCGTTATTGCCATATTGTGTATAGGGCCACTTTAGTGGTAACTATGTGTGATATCAGCTATATAAACAGCAAAGAAAAGAGGTGATTGCGAGGAGCCCCTGGTGGAAGCCATTTGTGAGGTTGGATTCAGGCAATCTAATTCCCTGTAGCTTCACTCAGAGTTTGCAATCGCTGAGATACAATTTAGCAAGTTTAATCAGTCCTAGTGGGAATTTGGCCTGCAGGAGTTTGAAAAGAAGCCCACTGTACCATATTTTTGTTGAATGCTTTGGCAATGTCCAGGAAAATTGCCTCTGTGTGTTGCTTTTAGTTGAACCCTATGGTGATATTTTCCATGACTATGAAAACTAGTTTTTCTGTGAAGTGATTCTCCCAGAATCCAAATTGATCACTGGGGATGAGATTTAATTCTTCAGTAACTTTGTGCAGTCTTAATAGTATTATCGTTTCAGTTATTTTTCCTAGGCAGGAAAGCAAGCTGATAGTTTTGAAGAAGGTGTGCTGCTTTTCATGGTTTTGGGATTAACAGCTACTTTCCATTGTGCAGGGAAGTAGTAATATCTTAATACTGCATTAATAATAGCAACAATGAACATTAGAGATTCGTGTGGCAGGGATTTGATGATTCTGTTAGAAATCCCATCTGGTGGGCCTAGTGCTTTCATCTTCTTAGATTTGGTGTGCCTCAGCAAGAGATGTCAGTTGGATGGATTTATGTACTTTGCACATTTTAGTGTATAACATACCCAGGTGAGTACTTTACTGATGAAGTCTAGATATCCAAGGTGTTGTCTGGACTACCTTGCTTTTGCCTACAGCTTAGATAGTACATCAGACCACGTACACCATGGATTGGTGGGAGAGGTTTATGGTCTGTGTATAAAGCTTTGGTTATTTTCCAGAGTGTTTGGTCCTCTGTGTTTGAGGACTGAAGTTTTGTCTCCCACTATCGATTTCAATCGTTTTTAAGTACATATCAAACTTTCTTTGTAGCCTTATTGAGCACTTGAAAGTGTTCTGGAGCCAGAACACTCTCATTGTGATATTGGTGTATGTTTTTTTTTTTTTTTTTTTTTTTTTTTTTTTTTTTTTTTTTTACAGATAAGGATTTTAATCTTATCCAGAAATCAAGGAGTTTCTTTTTATATACATTGAAACCTGTGGTGAACACATGTACTAACCACATTGATAAGTTTTAATATGTAAATATTTCATCCCAAGTATTTTGAGACATCCTCAGTACAGTAATTCAAACAATAGTAGGAATGGAATACAGTTAGGGCGCATGATTACAACTGAATATCAATAAGCGAGCAGTACCGTGTTACCGAATTAAATTAAAATATAACTAACATATATAAAGAGATTATTTTACACAATTATGTATGACAATTTCCCATACTTTAGGAATAGCAAGAACGTCATTTGGTCTGTGTAGTAGGGCTTCGGCACTTTCTTTATATTATTATTATTATTATTATTATTATTACCCCAAGACCTCATGGAGTCAAAGACTCATCTCGGAGGTACTTTTATCACACACACATCTCCACATACCATGTCCTAAACACACTCAAACTCCTTGCAGAGACCACACTCTCAGGCAAGGCATTCCAATCATTCACAACTCTGCACAAAAAACCCTGCCTCTCACACTCTCTTTATACAGTTTCCAGGGATGACCTCTGGTTCTCCCCTGATCTCCCACTATTCTCTGTAGAACTTCTCCACCATTGATCTTATAACAACCCCTACCAACTTGTAGGTCTCTATCATATCTCCCCTCGTCCTCCTCTCCACCAGACTCTGCAAATTACATCTTCTCAATCTTACCTAATATTCAACATTCCAGAGTTCAGAAACTACCTTAGTCACCTTTGGACACTTTCCAACATCTCTTCATCCTTCTGAAAACCCAGTGACAAAATCTGGGCACAATAGTCCATGTGTGGCGTAATCAAAGCCTTATACAACAAAACAAGAATCTCCCTACTCCTACACGTTAGTGGCCTCCGCATCATTCATTCCCAGAAGTCTTTGTGTTGTCTTCACAAATTTGGCGATGTGTCCCCTGAATTTTAGATCCTTGTCCACTATCACCTCCAGATCTCTTACTTCCTCTACCTCCAACAATATATTCTCACCAAGCATAAATTCTGCATCCCATTTTTGTTTTCCAAATTTTAAAACCTTACATTTTGCAACATTGAACTCACATCCCATTTCCGTGCCCAATCACTCAATTTATTCAAGTCTTCTTGCAAGGCCACAAGATCTTCGCTACTCTTTATGGTTCGTCCCAATTTTACATCATCTGCAAACAACTGAATATCTCCATCCAAATCTTCGCCAATATCATTAATATACAAGTTAAATAGCAATGGCCCCAAAACAGACCCCCCCCCCCGAGGCACTCCACTAGTGACTTTCCTTTTTCCTGGATATCGCACCCCCTCCATACACAACTTGTTGATACCTATCAGATAGCCAGTCTCCAATCCAATGCACTAATCTAATATCCAACCCCCATCGGCTCTAGTTTGACTGTCAACTTATCATGAGGTACTCTATCAAAAGCTTTTGTGAAATCCAAGTATATTACTGTGTATCCTTCTCCTCTGTACAAGGAAGCAGTCACTTTATTGTAATAAGTAGATTACTACAACATGACCTCCCTTTAGCAAATCCATGCTGTCCATCAAAGATTATACCATTGTTGTCAACCCAAGTCTGGATCCTAGTTCTCACAAGCTTCTCCAACGACTTAACCACAACACCTGACACAGAGATAGGCCTATAGTTTGATGCTTGAGTTCGATCACCTCCTTTACGAAGTGGCACAATCTTGCCCTCCTTCCATTCTTTAGGAACTTGACTAAGTGCAAGACTCGTATTACAAAAATATGTCAAGGCAGGTGTCAACTCTCTGGCACATTCCTTCAGAATATGCAGTGATATATTATCAAGTCCCACAGCCTTATATACATCTAGTTTACTCAACTCCCCAAACACCTCTTGCTCACTTACAGTCAGTCTCTCCTCCCAATCATCAACCGCTCTCAATCTCTCCATGAAGTCACATTCACAAGATTGAAAGATCTTTATGAACTGCTCATTAAGTATCTCCACCACACATTCTGCAACAGCTGTCTTTATACCATTTTCTCCAATCAATGTCATCCTTCCATAATCATTCTTTCTTTTGCTGGTTACATATTGAAAGAACTCCCTAGGATTCTTTTTGGCTTCATTAGCTAACTAATGTTCATACCTCTCTTTAGCTACTCTCACCAACCAAGTCACCCTCCTTGCCTGGTCTTTGTAAACCTCATGAAATTGGTTACTTCCACTTCTCTTATGCTGCCTCCACAATGCCCTTTTTCTCTGTATTGCATGCTTAATCTCTTTATTCATCCATCTCACACCTACCTTATTTAACCTTCTCACCCATGATATACATTTAGACATTGCATCTACTAAATATTTTTTGAAAATCCCCCAAGCTGCATTGATCTCTTTTCCAGCTAACTCCTCATTCCATGCTACCCTTGCAAGCTGTCTCCTGAACTCTTCATAATCACTCCCCCCTGTAGTTCCACATATACCCTTTTCTCACAGGGGGTCCTTGCACTGCTGGCAACCACCCAAGTAATCACCTCATGGTCACTTTCACCAATTGGTGGATGATTTGATACCTCATTGATAATTACATCCTCCAATGAGATGACCAAATCCAAGTCCCTTAATCCTCTTGTGCCCTCTGTTACATACTGTCTGAGGTAGTTATCCCTCAAAAACTCAAGAAACTCATTTTCTTTACTTCTAGTTGCTATCTCTTCATTCCAGTCTATATTGCCATAATTAAAATCACCCATAATGATCACCCTTTTCTTATTTGCTTGGCTTATTTGACTATACATTTCACTATCACCACCATCCACATTACCAGGTCTATAACAACATCCCACCAAGTATTTGATTCTATTCATCAATATCTGACACCATACTGCCTCAAAACTACTGGCCCCATTTCCCTCTTGCATCTCTACCTTGTATGGACATAATTCTTTCTCTATCATCAATAGCACCCCCCCTCCCTTTTTACCCCTTCTATCTTCACGAAACATATCATACCCTTCCACCTCTATTCCTGGCAAGATGTTGTCCTCATCTAACTATGTCTCACTTATTCCAACAATCTTTGGGTGAACAGACGCAATTAGTGCAATCATTTCATCTGCCTTGTTTCTTATACTTCTAGCATTGGTATACAAACACAACAGCTCATTTCTGGATCTACAGCTAGTTCCACTGATACCACTCACTTGATGTGATCTCTCCATGCTAGACTGGGGCCATTTCCCTTTCTTCTTCTTTATTTTAGAACCCTTTTCAATTCCAACTGTTTCCTCTTGATCCTTGGTCATCCCGTTCCTTTCCTGCCTACACATGCTCTCACCTCCTCTTGGAGCATCCAACTTTCTCACGCTGTGTACCCCTCTCCACCCTGAGCCTCCCCGTTTCCCTGCTCCTCTTGCACACCCATTCTCTCATTTTCTATACTCATACCACTCACTTCCCCATTCATAACCACTTCTTCAATCTCTCCTGTCTTACTGTCACACTCTTCCACATCACTCCCCTCTCGATCTGATTCATTCTCTCTATTCACTTCTCTAACTTCCAGCAGCAGTCTCTCCAATTGACTCACACCATAACCACTCAAATGCAGTCCTTTGCTCCCATACAGCTCACTTTGTCCCTCAAACTCATTCCACACATTAACAAACTGTACTCCCATCTCCTCACACATTTCAGCCAGCATATCATTCATAATCCTTGCTCTCCGCCTCATTTCACCACAGTCATACCTAGGCAACACACTGACTACCCCTCCTGTCACACTATTCTCTTTTATCCTTCCAAGCAGTCACCTGATATACATTCTGACATGCTCTTTGTTCTCTCTCAAATCATTTGTACCAATTAATACTATTAACTTTTTGCTCGCTCCCGCCTCATATCCAATGCCTCAATCACTCTACTCATTTTACCGCTTGGAAAACATACTTTGTTGTGCATTCTATCCTCCAGCATACCTTTAATAATGGAGTCGCCATACAACACCACTTGCTCATCTTTCGTTAATTCTTTTATGTCATCATGATTTATTTTAATAGTTTTGATCTGAATTCTCTTAATTTCATTCCGCATCCATTTCATTTCTTGCCTCATCCAATCCAATTCAACTTCCGAATCTCGTGACACATTCTCTCTATCATTAAATCTTTCTAACTTTCTAACTCTCGACCCCCTCTTCTCACTTTCACTCTCATTCATCCTTCTTTGTTTCCGTACTTTCGGTCTAACATGCGTCCAACGTTCGCTATCATTCTACTCACTTTCACTCTCATTCGTCTTTCTTTGTTTCAGTACTTTCAGTCCAACATGCGTCCAACTTTCGCCATCGTTCATTCTTTTTTTGGTATCATTCATTCTTTCGATTTTCTTTTCATTTTCGATTTCTGCATCATGCCATTTCTAGTTTCATTCGTTCTCTCAATTTCGTTTCCTTCTGCCACTCTTGCCTCACTTTCGTCCCTTTTAACATCTGTTAAGGTTTTCAAATCGCTCTTTTTCTTTTTAACTGATTTTTTTAACATTTTTTGCCTCTCTTTCTCACCATCCTTCTCTTTCAAGCGTGCACTCATGTTCCCCACGATATTCTTTTACTAACACTTTTTGTCATCAATTTCATATTTGCATTCATCAGTTCCTCGTTAAGGTTACACTTCACACACACCCTTCTTCCATCCACGCTAAGCATCCACAAATCATTTGTGTAATCGAAGGAATACACATAACAGACCCTTAACAAAACGATCATTTCGTTAAGTGTGAGGTCTGGATTGAAATCTAAATTAAAATCATGGAATGACAATGCCACTGCCATTTTTTTTTCCCTGCAGGTTACTAGGTCTAATAATAACAATTTCGTAATTAAGTTTAGGCAAGAAAAATCCCCCACACTAATAATACCGATAGCGCACAACGTTTACAGCCACTCCTACTCAAACAATTATGCATATATACTTAATTATTCCTAGTATAACTTATCTCAATCAGAAGCTCTTCTTAGACACGTCCACAGCACTTGGCTCACTAGCGCCACCCCAAAATCTTTCATGAACGTTTATATAAAGATCTATGTAAAAGTTTTGTCTATTCCCAATGGATCCTATTGTTTGGGTTTTCAACTCCGTATTGAGCAAGATCAGATTTCTGCGGTTTGAAAAGACGAATGTGGTCCTGATGTTCCGAAATGCATTTCTGAACAGATCTACCTGTCTTTCCAAAGTAGAACAACTTGCAGGAGCATGGGACCTCATACACGCCAGGTAACATTAGAGGTGAGAGTTTGTCTTTAGGAGAAATTAACAAGTTACAGATCTGGTTGATGGGGTTTGTAGGTAGTGGCAAGATTGTATTTCTTCATAATTTTTGAAAGACGTTCTGAGATGCCTTTGACATAAGGTATGGGAATCCTATGGGCTTCTTCTTCTTGTCTAGGTGGATGTGTGGGGAGTGATTGATGATTTTTTGAAATGTTTTAAGATTGTATCCATTTAGTATGGCTGTATTTTTGATTATTTCTAGGTCTTAGTTTAGAGATTCTTCGGAGGGGCAGAATCTGTGTGCTCTGGTAACTAATAATTTAATGATGCCAAATTTTTGAGATGGATGATGAGTGGAATAATTGTGAATGTAGCGGTCTGAAAATGTAGGCTTGCGATAGACAGACATGGCAATGGAACCATCTTCTTTTCTTTGAATGTGTAAATCCAGAAAGGAGATACCCTGTGGAGATTCTTTTTCTAGCATAAAGTTGATGCGAAGGTGAAGAAGGTTTATTTTATCTAGAAACAGGTGTAATTCTTGTTCGGAATGACAGACTGCAAAGACATTGTCGACATATCCTAGCCAAATTTTTGGTTTGGGTTTAAATGTGAAAATTTTTTCTTAAAGGTATTCTAGAAACAGGTTTGCTTCGGACTTAAATATCCCACCATCAGAATTGAAAGCTCTTACCTCCTTAAAACAATAAAAACATAATCATCACCAGAGCTGACCAAGGAAATACCACTGTGGTTCTAGATACCAATTCATATGACTGAAAAATGAATTTACTACTCCGAGATCAAAATACTTACGCCAAACTAGATTATGATCCTACAAAAAGACAACTCAGGAAACTAAATAAGTTACTTGATGAAACCTCTTCCTTAGATGAAGAAACAATTAAAAAACTCAAGACATACCATGCTAGACCTCCTAGAATATATGGCTTACCTAAGCTTCACAAGAATAATGTTCCACTCAGACCCTTTGTAGATTCTATTAGCAGCCCGACTTGCAAGTTATCAAGATTCTTATCTAACCTTCTCCATCCTCACATAGGCCACTCAGCCTCATCAATTAAAAATTCCACAGAATTTCACACGAAAATAAAAGACATTCAACTGTTAAAAACTGACATGTTAATTAGCTTTGACATTGTCTCCAACATTCCCCATAAAGAAACAGTAGAGTTATTAACTCAAAAATTTCCGTCTGATATTGTTGAATTATTCAAATTTGTTATTACACCTGGTTACTTCACTTGGAAAGGTAAAATTAACAAAAAAGAGGAAAGAACAGAAATGGGGTCTCCCTTATCGCCAAACTTAGCAAACCTGTTTCTAGAATACCTTGAAGAAAAAATGTTCACATGTAAACCCAAACCAAATATTTGGCTACGATATGTCGATGACATCTTTACAGTCCAGGGTCATTCCGAACAAGAATTATACCTGTTTCTAGATAAAATAAACCTTCTTCACCCTCACATCAACTTTTCGGTAGAAAAAGAATCTCCACAGGGTATCTCCTTTCTGGATTTACACAATCAAAGAAAGAAGATGGTTCCATCGCCACGTCAGTCTATCGCAAGCCTACATTTTCAGATTGCTACATTCACAATTCTTCCACTCATCATCCATCTCAAAAATTTGGCATCATTAAATCATTAGTTACCAGAGCATACAGATTCTGCTCCTCTGAAGAATCTCTAATCCAAGAACTAGAAATAATCAAAAATACAGCCATACTAAATGGATACAATCTTAAAACATCTCAAAAAATCATCAATCACTCCCCACACATCCACCTAGACAAGAAGAAGAAGCCCATAGGATTCCCATACCTTATGTCACAGGCATCTCAGAACATCTTTCAAAAATTATGAAGAAATACAATCTTGCCACTACCTACAAACCCATCAACCAGATCTATAACTTGTTAATTTCTCCTAAAGACAAACTCTCACCTCTAATGTTACCTGGCATGTATAAGGTCCCATGCTTCTGCAAGTTGTTCTACTTTGGAAAGACAGGTAGATCTGTTCAGAAACGCATTTCAGAACATCAGGACCACATTCATATTTTCAAACTGCAGAAATCTGGCCTCGCTCAACACGGAGTTGAAAACCCAAACAATAGGATCCATTGGGAAAAGACAAAACTTTTACATAGATCTTTATATAAACGTTCATGTTTATATAAAGAAAATGCTGAAGCCCTACTACATAGACCAAATTTAAACCGCAATGACGTTCTTGCTATTCCTAAAGTATGGGAAATTGTCACACAAAATTGTGTAAAATAATTTCTTCATATATGTTAGTTATATTTTAATTTAATTCTATAACACACTACTGCACGCATATTGAGATTCCATTGTAATCATGAGCCCTAACTGTACGTTATTCCTAGTATTGTTTGAATTACTGTACTGAGTATGTCCCAAGATACTTGGGATGAAATATGTACGTATTAAAACTTATCACTGTGGTTAGTATGTGTGTTTTTAAGGAGTTTGTGCATGGCACATCTGTGGTGGCAACTGTGCATGCAGTTCAATACAATATAGTAAATGTCTGTATTCTTTAGGGGCACCCCTGGTATAAAAAACACTGGCTTTTCTTGTGATTTATATGAATAAAAATTAAAATGTAAATAATGACATAAATGATGTATATTCAGACATACACTAGAGAAGATCTTCGTTCTTGTCTTGTTAACTTTAAAATTTTCTTGGAACATAAATTTTGATAAGACATTGTTATAAATATAAAATCATAACCCAAATATCACTATCAACTCATAAAAGAATAATGAATTTCAAGAGGAATTGAACTCATAAAAGGATAATAAGTTACAAGAGGAATATAAAAACCAAACTGTAGCATAAAACAAATTAAAAATGCATGGTAATTTTTTTTTTTACCAGAAGGGAATAAAGTAAAGATTAAAAATATATGAAACATTTTTAAAATAAGAGGACACTGTTGTGACATAATGGAACTTCCATGAAAAATAAATGAATAAAATAAAATTATGCAGTTGTTATTTGCTTTTCTAAGCTTGAAATTGAGTCGCTGATTTTTTTTCTTCCTTTGATTCAACAGCTGGAACTTAGCCAACAAGTTCGTGTGGAGTGGTTGCTAGTTTTGCCCAGTTGACAGTTGAGATCAAATCTGGGATATTTTCATGTTGTGAGCCACCAGTCGAAGTAAAATTAGTTTGCGGTCAGAGGTGAGGTCATCCATCGCACTTATTTGGTATTGATGTGTGATTTTTTTTTGTGCTGATGTGTGAGTATTGAAGTGTGAATATTTTGTTGTATGTGTACTGCTACTATCTAAGACATCAGGAAGTCTTGCCACATGGTAGCGCATGGGTTCTGGAGATCCTAAAATCATTGTGTTCCTGGCAGCAGCAAAATCACTGAATTTGACATAATGCAGAACCAAGGTTAACATAAGCAGAACTCATATATTTCCAGTATATAACAGTAGAAAGGTGTAATACCTTATTGTGCCAACCTGGTTGGCTGAGTGGTTAGTGTATCTGCTCTCCAACCAAAAGGCTGTGAGTCCAAATGCCACTTAGCACATGGATGTTTGTCAATTGTCTTTCCAACTCTCTGTAGAAAGGGCATCTGTGACCTTACCACTGCTACTATCAACTGCAGTTGGGCCCCCTTGCCGATAGGCCATAAAACTAGGCAAGAAACCAACAGACAAGGAGTCCAGTGGCATCGACAGCAGTGTACTAATGCCACTTAGCACATAGATGTTTGCAATTGTCTTTCCAACTCTCTGTAGAAAGGGCATCTGTGACCTTACCACTGCTACCATCAACTGCAGTTAGGCCCCTTGCCAATGGGCCATAAAACTAGGCAAGAAACCAACAGACAAGGAGTCCAGTGGCATCGACAGCAGTGTACTAATCAAGGGGGGGGGGGGCAGCCCCATCTGCTAAGGAATAAAAAAATATATTATTGAAATAATCTGTATTAGATTAGTGATTTGATTAATCCTTTATTCAGATGTAAGCAAATAAAGTCTGGATGAAGTATCTTCACAACTAGGTGAGGCTCTCAGTGATGAGATAATAAAGGATGAAACCAGTCTTAGTAGTGGCATTTCCCATGATGCATAGCATAATACACATCAGAAAGGAAGTATGCTTTGCATTATGAGATACTAAAGCAATTATTGTGAAGACATTTGTTCTCTATATATAAGTAACATGGTTGTAGAAACTGCATGCATAAATTTTGTTTGCTTACACTTGGATAAAGGATTAAAGAATAAAACAATTTATTGGTATCTTTAATTTAATTTTATAACCAAGTGAAAAAACTTTCAACAGCAGTATTTCTGTAATTATTCAGAATATGTTTGTTAATGAGAGGTATTTTACTAATATGCTTATTATTAACAACTGACCTCCTTGGAGTCAAAGTACCCACTACAGTGCTTGGAATGCCTGTACAATAATGATAAAATCCCCAGAAAATACAGTTCAGTAGAGAAACAGAAAGCTATTGGACCACACCTGCTACTCTGAAACTAAACAATAAAAGCAACTGCAAGCAAGCTAATTTCAAAATTGCTATGTATAGTGTAAGAATAAAGGAGATGATGAAGACAGAAGAACTGGAATGTGCAATATGTAAAACAAAATGGGATATAATAACTGTAAGTGAAGTAAAAAGAAAATCAAAAGAATGTGTAACACTTCCTCTTCTTCTTTGGCTATGCCTTATTCCGTGTTAGACAGGGTTGGTGTTCCCATCTTTAATCTTCTTCTTCTTCCAGATTCTCCGGTCCAAGGCATCTTCCCAACTCCATCATTTCTCCCTAAGATCCTCTGCCACCTTATCCCTCCATCTGAGTTTGGGCCTGCCTCTTTTCCTCCTTCCCTCTACCTCCATACGCTCCACTCATTTACCAACATACTCCTCACTCCTTTTCTCTTCATGACCAAACCACCTCAGCCTACTTTTACCGATCAGTCCCACCTTGATTGTCCCTCTGATGTAGTCATTCCTTATCCTGTCCTTCTTTGTCACACCACTCATCCATCTTAACATCCACATCTCCGCCGCCACCTCCCTCTTCCTCTCCTGTGCCTTTGTTATAGGCCACGTCTCCGTGCCATGGAGCATCGCTGGCCTCACCACCATCTTATACAGCTTTCCTTTCATCTTACAACACACTCTCTTGTCGCATAGGACCCTGCTCATCTTCCTCCAGTTCATCCAGCCGCATGTTATTCGGTGCTGTATTTCCTCATCCAGGTCACCATTCCTCTCAACGACCAACCCAAGGTACTTGAATTTCTTCCCTGAAGTTAACCTTTCAGCCTGGAGTTGTATGATCATATCCTCGTCACTCCCCATTGACATATATTTGAATTCATTCTTTTATATGACATATAAAAGAATGTGTAACACTAAATTCAGGAAATAGCTTTACTAGAAAGGACTGAATGAAATCAGAAAGGAATAGGCTTTCTTATAAAGGAGGTAAACAAGCATTATTATTAAATATGAAGAATATTAGACTGGATAGCATGTTTAAAGTTCAGAAAAAGAAATTGGTAACAAACGTTAGGTAAAAAAATTAGTAACATGCACCAGAAAAGAAAATGATTAAAATCACACAAATATACCTAGTGTTGCCATAAATACTGTTACAATTGCTAACAGAATTGAGCAAGCCGATTTCCATTAGTGGTGTGTGGGTATGCGCAGCCAGCAATGACATGTTTATCAGTAGAGAAAGAGAGAGAGAGTTGTCTAGCTGTATAGGATGGCAGGCATTCAGTCAGGAGATTATGAAAATGTGTAGCTGTAATAGCACTTCACAAAGTTGGAATACAGCCATCTGTTACTTTCAACATGCTAAAAACACTCTGGATCAGCAAGATGTTTGTGTAAGACTATTATCTTACAATGATACAGAAGGTATAACTGATGACCAAAGAATAGGTCAACCAAGTGCATTAGGATTCAGCAGCTTGTGAGGACCACGAAGGCACACCTCTGTCATAATCCTGTGAGAAACTGATATTACAAGAAACGAATGTTTTATAGAGAACAATGTCACATATACTAACTGATGACCTGGGTGTGAGAGCCTATTGTCATTCTACTGGACACTTCCTGATACCACAACTTACATGGCAGAGAGTAATAAAATAAAATCACTTCTCCAGAAGTATGCAAACAACAGACACAGAGATATCCTCTTCACAGATGAGAAGATTTTCAGCAATGAACAGTTGTTAATCTGCCAAAATGATCAGGTATATTCCCAGGATAGTCGAACAGCATGTGCCATAGCACCCAGGATTCAGAGAGGTCATTTCCCCCATGTCAGTGATAGTTTGGTGGGGAGTGATGTATCAGGAGTATCCAAGTAGCATTTCTGTGAGAAAGGAGTCAAAACCTCTACCAAAGTGTATCAAAGGTAACATGCTAAAATCTGTGGTATGGCACCTGAACAACACCTTGTTTTACAGTAGGCAGTAGACTGTCCAATAGGACTCAGTCCCCTGCACACACACAAGGCGAGGGCCACACAAAAGTGGTTGGAGAGGAATGTGCTTGACTACATATTGCCATCTGATTGGCCATCTGGAAGTCTTAATCTGAATCCAATGGACTTCAAATTGTGATCAAAGGTTGAGATAATAGTCTGCAAGAAACAACACAGCAGCATCGCCAACCTATAGGTGGATTTGGAGCAAACAGTGGCAGCTTTTCCATTGGATATTGTGTGTGTGGTGTCATTGACATGTGGTCTCACAAACTTTGTGTGTGTGTGAAGGCAAAATGGTGACATTGCGAACATTGAGTGCACTATATGCATATTATACATGTGGTTTGTATGTGCTGAAAGTTTTAAATGTTTTACTGATAGATTATAGTAATTCTTATAGAAATGCTTAGATGTTGGGTGTACACGCTTACTAAATAACTTAAAGAAATTACAACATACAATAGAATATACATTCAATTAAACTTTAATATATTTCCAATATTTCAGCAACATCACGTTGCCATCTTCAAAGGAATTTACAATAAAGACACGCACACGCAGGCACTAAACACAGTAAATGAGAAACGAAGCGAGGAAGCTATGGTTTTCCTAAAAGTTGTCCTACTTTGGCCAAACAAGCAAGACAGCAAATATCAGAATTTCAGAACACAAGGACTGCATCCAGTTTCACCAGTACAACCATTCTGGTCTTGCAGACCATGCTCTGGATACAAGCCACAGAATATGGTGGAAGAAAAATAGTACACTGTAGCAAGTTTAAATTTGAAAAACTATTCATGGAATCAGCCTCAGCCCTAAGAAACATGCCAAACCTCAACAAATTTGGTTGCATGAGACTGCCCCAAATTTGGGAGGCTTACATCAGGAGACCTTCAGCCCAACAGCCAGAAATACCTACATAGCCCGTTAGGGGGGGGGGGGGGCACCATCAGGACTTTTAGGAAAACCATGGCTTCCTTGCTTCGTTTCTCATTTACTGTGTTTAGTGCCTGCATGCACGTGTCTTTATTATAAGTTCCTTTGAAGATGACAACATGACGTTGCCGAAATATTGGAGATATATTAAAGTTTAATTGAATGTATATTCTATTGTACATTTTAATTTCCTTAAGTTCTTTAGTAAGCATGATAGATTAAAGGTTTATGTGCTGTTCAAATTTTAACAGTATTTATGGCTAGACTGTGTATGTATGTATCAGCCAGCAGTTAGGAAGATGAAGAACTCTGTGATATTGTGTCCATTGCAATGCAACAAGATTCTACAGCCTACACACAACTGTTTTAGATTTTAATACATGATTGGTAAAAAATAAAAATGATGTAATATCAGAATGTGTCCCAAGAGTTCAAAAAATTAATAGAATAAGAGTGAAATTGATGTGCAGTCTCATTAAGCAAGGATTCAATAAGAAAAAGATGATGTGGAAGGAATATTATGTACATAAGGATGACATCGGTTGTGAATATTATAAGGAGAAGGGTAGAAAAGTTATGACTCTGCAGAACGCTCAGTCTCAGTATGAAAAGAAACTGTTTTGCAAGCTAAAGACAATTCAAAAGAATTCTATCATAATTCTATCATTATTCTATCATAATAACTACATAATGCAGATAGTATGCAGGTGGCAGATGCAAAATCGACTGTGCATCTAATAAGTACCTATTTTGCTAAAAGCTATCAATCTGGTGTATGAAACATTGAGCTAACTGCAGCCTCTTCACTGGATGAAGAAACTTGGGTGTATGAGGAGGAGGAAATAGAGAACTGTTACATAAACTGAATAACAATTCAACAATATGGAATGATGGTATATATCAGCATGGATGCTAAAAGAGTATTCAGCTAAACTGGTTATTCCTTGACCTATGTAATTTGAGTCTCAGAACAGGGATGATTCCTCAAGAGTGGAAAGAATTTATGGTAATCCCATTGCACAAGGATGGTGCAAAGATCAATGTATCCAACTAGTGATCAATCAATATCTCAGGAGTGGTGGTAGTAGAAATGTTGGTCAGGGCTCGCATTCATAAATGGGTTGATAGAGAATCTCTGCCTTGCAATGAACAGCATGGTTTACTAAAGGAGCGTTATGTTTACAACTTCCTCACATTCTATAATATTGTTACCATTAAGCTACACAAGGAAAATGGATATACCATGATAATTTTCAATTTCGCTAAGGCTTTTGACAGAATACAGAATGTAAGACTATTGCATAAATTGGAGAATATGGGATTGCATTATAAAATATTAGCATGGATAAGAAGATGGCTGACTGACATATATCAAAAAGTGGTATATGGGTAATGTAAGTTAGCAAGATTTAAGGTAATCATTGGTGTACCACAAGGATCAGGCCATGGTCCACTGTTATTTAATCTGTACATTAACATGAAGGATGACATATAGCTATTTGATGATGCAAAGATAGGTAGGGTGATCAGGAATGTGGCTGATAACCAGTACTTGCAAAATGATTTAAATAGGCTGGAATTGTGGACATGGGAAAATGGATGTCAGTTGAAGTCAGTAAGTGTAATATCATACATTTTTGAAAATTATGGAGACAACTACCGGATCCAGATCCAGATATGGAGACTACTAGCCATCCAGATCCTTTAGTTTAATATAACTAAAATCTACATTCGACGTTTCGACCTTTATGTCAAGGTCATCTTCTGGAGCATACAACTATACACAAAAAACAAGCTACACTACAATCGAACTGGTTTGTTAAAGATACTGACCAACCACTACAACAATTGTTGGCCTGACCTCTGGTGAAAAAAAAAAAAAAATTATACATCAATGCTAGAGTCATATTATTAGTGTTATCTGTTGGTTGTAGAAATACATTGGGCACAACAACAAGTATCTATCTATATACATTATGTTGGAGGTTTAATGGATTTTTTACAACACTCAAAAAGAATTAAAATAGAATTTAATACTTCCTATATTTCGTCCTAGTCACTAGGACATCTACGGGGATTACAAAGACAATTAATGTAACATGCACACAAAAACTTACAATACTAAGCCCAACCACGTGGGTGACAATAAAGTCCTATCTAGGTGGAGCGCCCTCTAAGGGCAGTTGTAGGTGGCCTGGAATTTAAGGTGGGACCTCTGGTGATGACTGTTTCCCAAATCTTCGGAAGCTTAATGCAACCGTATTTGTTAAGAATTGGTTGGTTTTTGAGAGCTGCTGCTGCTTCTAAGAAAAGTCTCTCTTTCTTAAATTTGCTGTGGTGGAGCATGGTGGTTTTCTTCCATGATACTCTGTGGGTGGTGTCCAAAACATGGTCAGCCAAGCCTGAATGGCCATAGTTGTGTTTAACGATGTATGACTTGTGTTCCTCCAATCGGATGGATACTGATCTGCCTGTCTGTCCAAAGTATGCAAGCTTACAGGAACAGGGTACTTTGTAAACTCCAGGCAGAGAGAGAGAGGAGGGAGCTGATCTTTCGTAGAACGGATAAGGGTAGCCAGTTTGCGGTAGGGCTTATATGCTGTGTGTAGGTTATACTTTTTTAGTATCTTGGCTATTTTTTCCAAAGTGCCACGGATGTAGGGTATGGTGATGGCATTTTTAAATTCTTGTTGACGAGAGGGACGGGGAATGGGGGAGGAATTGATTATTTTTTTGATGCCGTGTTCGCTGTAGCCATTGGAGAGGAAAGTTCTGTGTATGTGGTTAAGCTCAGTAGTGAGGGCGGTTCCACTGGAACAAAGATTGTGGGCTCTCTTGGTAAGGGTTTTAATGATGCCATATTGTTGTGAGGGGTGGTGGTGGGAGAGTTTGTGAATGTATCTGCCTGTGTGTGTGGGTTTTCTGTATACAGTGAAGGCAAGTGTATCATTAGGCAGGTGCGTGACTAAGGTGTCTAGGAAGGGTAAACAATTGTTCTTTTCCTTTTCCATAGTAAACTGGATTCTTGGATGTAGGCTATTGAGATGACCAAGGAAGGAATCTAACGTGTCTGGGCCATGAGGCCAAATAGAGAACACATCATCTACATATCTTAGCCAGATAGAAGGTTTGAGTGGGGCTGAGTCTATGGCTCGTTTTTCGAAATCTTCCATATAGAAATTGGCAAGGGGGGGTGAGAGGGGGGAGCTCATGGCGGTTCCCTCTATCTGCATGTAGATTTTGTTATTCCAAGCGAAATACCCAGAGTTGATGGCAAAGGAAAAGAGATCTAAGATGTCAGAGGGAAAAACGTTTTCTAAGAGAGATAAAGTGTCAGTTAGGGGAATATTGGTAAACAAGGAGAAGATATCAAAGCTTACTAATATGTCTGTATTATTCAAGGTTAAATTTTCTGTGAGGGCTTTAAAGTGGGTGGAGTTTTTTATATAGGAAGCTGAATTTCCGGTGAGGGGGGACAGAGAGTTGGCCAGCTGTTTAGACAGTCTGTAACAAGGTGCATTGGTGGCATATACTATAGGCCTGAGTGGGGAATTAGGTAGATGCCACCAATGCACCTTGTTACAGACTGTCTAAACAGCTGGCCAACTCTCTGTCCCCCCTCACCGGAAATTCAGCTTCCTATAAAAAACTGGACCCACTTTAAAGCCCTCACAGAAAATTTAACCTTGAATAATACAGACATATTAGTAAGCTTTGATATCTCCTCCTTGTTTACCAATATTTCCCTAACTGACACTTTATCTCTCTTAGAAAACGTTTTTCCCTCTGACATCTTAGATCTCTTTTCCTTTGCCATCAACTCTGGGTATTTCGCTTGGAATAACAAAATCTACAAGCAGATAGAGGGAACCGCCATGGGCTTTCCCCTCTCACCCCCCCTTGCCAATTTCTATATGGAAGATTTCGAAAAATGAGCCATAGACTCAGCCCCACTCAAACCTTCTATCTGGCTAAGATATGTAGATGATGTGTTCTCTATTTGGCCTCATGGCCCAGACACGTTAGATTCCTTCCTTGGTCATCTCAATAGCCTACATCCAAGAATCCAGTTTACTATGGAAAAGGAAAAGAACAATTGTTTACCCTTCCTAGACACCTTAGTCACACGCCTGCCTAATGATACACTTGCCTTCACTGTATACAGAAAACCCACACACATAGGCAGATACATTCACAAACTCTCCCACCACCACCCCTCACAACAATATGGCATCATTAAAACTCTTACCAAGAGAGCCCACAATCTTTGTTCCAGTGGAACCGCCCTCACTACTGAGCTTAACCACATACACAGAACTTTCCTCTCCAATGGCTACAGCGAACACAGCATCAAAAAAATAATCAATTCCTCCCCCATTCCCCGTCCCTCTCGTCAACAAGAATTTAAAAATGCCATCACCATACCCTACATCCGTGGCACTTCGGAAAAAATAGCCAAGATACTAAAAAAGTATAACCTACACACAGCATATAAGCCCTACCGCAAACTGGCTACCCTTATCCGTTCTACGAAAGATCAGCTCCCTCCTCTCTCTCTCTGCCTGGAGTTTACAAAGTACCCTCTTCCTGTAAGCTTGCATACTTTGGACAGACAGGCAGATCAGCATCCATCCGATTGGAGGAACACAAGTCATACATCGTTAAACACAACTATGGCCATTCAGGCTTGGCTGACCATGTTTTGGACACCACCCACAGATTATCATGGAAGAAAACCACCATGCTCCACCACAGCAAATTTAAGAAAGAGAGACTTTTCTTAGAAGCAGCAGCAGCTCTCAAAAACCAACCAAATCTTAACAAATACGGTTGCATTAAGCTTCCGAAGATTTGGGAAACAGTCATCACCAGAGGTCCCACCTTACATTCCAGGCCACCTACAACTGCCCTTAGAGGGCGCTCCACCTAGATAGGACTTTATTGTCACCCACATGGTTGGGCTTAGTATTGTAAGTTTTTGTATGCATGTAACATTAATTGTCTTTGTAATCCCCGTAGATGTCCTAGTGACTAGGACGAAATATAGGAAGTATTAAATTCTATTTTAATTCTTTTTGAGTGTTGTAAAAAATCCATTAAACCTCCAACATAATGTCCTCACAGCACTTAAGCCTCTACACAAGAATATCTATATACATATATTAACATCATGTACATTCCAGCCAGTTGGTATGGAATGGTTTCTAATACTAGCTGAAGATTGGCGAGAGTCCTGACTTATGCTGGATTTTATATATTAGGTAGGCTGAATGTGTGCCATCCAGATCCTTGGAATTTTCATGTCATCTTTGTTGTTGATATTTGGGTGGTTTATCAGGATTTTGCAGGCTTCCTTAAATTTCCTTTCATACCAGGTTTTTGTGTGGTGTAAAGAGCGGGTGCTTTTCCAGTTGATTTGGTGTAAGGTTGAGTGCGTGGTCTAAGAGGCCTGCTTCACCATAAGGGTTATATTTAATGTGTCTAATGTAATCTTTCTTGCGTATAGGGATTGTCCGTCCTGTTTCACCAATGTACGGTAAGTTACAGGTGCCGCCGATGCAATAGACTCCAGGATGTGCTAATAGGAGAAGAGGATCCTTAGAGGAGTTGAATATGGTTTGAAGTTTAGTGGGTGGTTTAAAGGTGGCATTGAGGTTATAGCATTGTAGGATTCTGTTGATTTTTTCTGATATCTCTTTAATGTAAGGGATGGCTATGGTTTTACTGTAATCTAGATTTGTTTTTGTTGTTGTTTTATGGAGTATTTTATTAATAGTTTTTTTGTTATAGCCATTATTTATGAATGTGTCGCTGATGATTTTTAGTCCTTGTTTCAGGGCTTGCTGTTAGAGCAAATTGTTGTAGCCCTGTTTTTAAGGGTGTTAATGACTCCATATTTTTGTGATGGGTGGTGGTGGTATGAATTAGCACGTATGTATTGGCCAGTGTGTGTCGGTTTTCGGTAGACCGTGAAGGATAGACTGCCTGAAGGAAGAAGTGTGACTAGTGTGTCTAGGAATGGGAGCGAATTTTGATTTTCGATTTCGATGGTAAATTGTATGCATTCATGTTGTTTGTTCAGGTGGCTAAGGAATGTGTTTAGCGTTTGTCGCCCGTGCGGCCAGGTCGTGAACACGTCGTCAACATATCTAAGCCAGACTGTCGGACTTAGCGTCATGGAATCGAGAGCCCTTTGCTCAAAGGTTTCCATGTAGAAGTTAGCGATTGAGGGGGATAGTGTTGAGCCCATGGCTGTACCTTCTTTCTGTAGGTAAAATTTGTTTTGCCAAACGAAGTAATTGGACTGTAGTACATGGGCAAAGAGGGCCGTAATGTCGGGCAGAAATTTGTTCTGTAGTGGGAGAATTGTGTCATTGATGGGGACATTAGTGAAAAGGGCAGAAACGTCAAAACTGACTAATAAGTCATCTTTGTCAAGTGTTATGTTTTTAATTTTGTTTATAAAGTGTTGTGTGTTTTTTTATGTAAGAGGGGGAATGACCTATCAACTCCTTGAGTGTTGCCACTAATTTCTTGGCTAAGTGGTAATTGGGACTGTCTATTCCTTCCACAATTGGTCGAAGGGGCACATTTTGTTTGTGCATTTTTGGGACCCCATATATTCTGGGGGGAGCAGGCGCAGTGGGGTTTGAGTTTTTTAACCATGTCTGGTGGCCAAGAAGTGACGGACTTGACTAGTTTCTCTGTTTTATCCTTTATCCTTTGTGTTGGGATATAATTCACCATCTTATATGTGTTGTTATCGGCTACTAGTTGATTCATTTGAAGTACGTATGTTGACCTGTCAAGGACAACAGTGGCATTGCCTTTATATTACATTCGTTCTAACCAGCAAGTTCTAAAACAAGAACTAAAAATCATCAGCGACACATTCATAAATAATGGCTATAACAAAAAAACTATTAATAAAATACTCCATAAAACAACAACAAAAACAAATCTAGATTACAGTAAAACCATAGCCATCCCATACGTTAAAAGGTTATCAGAAAAAATCAACAGAATCCTACAACATTATAACCTCAATGACACCTTTAAACCACCCACTAAACTTAAAACCATATTCAACTCCTCTAAGGATCCTCTCCTCCTATTAGCACATCCTGGAGTCTATTGCATCGGCTGCACCTGTAACTTACCGTACATTGGTGAAACAGGACGGACAATCCCTATACGCAAGAAAGAATACATTAGACACATTAAATATAACCTTTATGGTGAAGCAGGCCTCTCAGACCACGCACTCAACACCTTACACCAAATCAACTGGAAAAGCACCAGCTCTTTACACCACACAAAAACCTGGTATGAAAGGAAATTTAAGGAAGCCTGGGAAATCCTGATAAACCACCCAAATATCAACAACAAAGATGGCATGAAAATTCCAAGGATCTGGATGGCACACATTCAGCCTACCTAATATATAAAATCCAGCATAAGTCAGGACTCTAGCCAATCTTCAGCTAGTATTAGAAACCATTCCATACCAACTGGCTGGAATGTACATGATGTTAATATATGTATATAGATAGATACTTGTTGTTGCGCCCAATGTATTTCTACAACCAATAACATTACAACAGATAACACTAATAATAGGACTCTAGCATTGATGTATAATTTTTTTTTTTTTTTTTTTTTCACCAGAGGTCAGGTCAACAATTGTTGTAGTGGTTGGTCAGTTTCTTTAACAAACCAGTTTGATTGTAGTGTAGCTTGTTTTCTGTGTATAGTTGTATGCTCCAGAAGATGACCTTGACATAAAGGTCGAAAACATCGAATGTAGATTTTAGTTATATTAAACTAAAGTTTTTATTCAAACACGGTAGTTGTCTCCATAATTTTCGAAAATTCATTCGGATCACCGTGTAAGCTTAAAAGAATGTAATATCATACACTTTTGTATGATTAAATATCTAATGTCATATTATATTAGTCGGATTATGCTAGAAGAAACTGATCAGGCTAAGGATTCTCGAGTTGTAGTAGATAGAAAGTTGAAGTTCAAGGGACATTTATCAAAGATTGCAAATACAACTCAAAAGATAATTGCAATTCTGAAACAAACTTGGCATATAAAGATAAGGATGTCGTTTTGCCTCTTTACAAGGCCTTGGACTATTGTGCACAAATCTGGTCTCCTGGTTTCCATTGTGATTCCGATGCAGTGGAGAGAGAGAGAGAATGAAAAGGAGAATGGTAAAAATGAAAGCAGGATGGTGGAATACTGATTATGAAGACAGATTGAGAATTTGCAGACTGCGGACACTAGCAAACAGGAGAAAAAGGGGTGATATGATTGAGATTTACAAACTTCTGAAAGGGTCATACAGAATTTAGGTAGATGGAATTTTTCATTTTATGGAGGGTGAGGAAGAGATGTGAGGTCATTCTTGGAAGTTGAGAATGAATGCTGTGAGAGCTTGATTTTTCAAGCTCTCACAGCATTCTCAAGAAGGGAGTGAGAGCTTGATTTTTCTCTCATATAGTGGCGTGTGTGATTGGAATGGATTGTCACAGAGGTGGTGAGAACAAGTAGTGTGAATGAGTTTATGAATCAGTAGTGTGAATCAGGACAGCAGGTGTGGCTGGAGATTGGTTTGCCACTAGTCAAGGCACAAGACAAGAGGACCCAATATCACCAATCATCTTCATCGTGCATCTGGGAAGACCAGTAGATAAGATTGGAGGTATTTCAATAAATGACATGAGAATAAACTACCTCTGCTTTGCAGATGACATTGTCCTGATTGAAGAAGACACAGCAAGGCTGGAACAGACATTGCAAACACCATACACAGAAGGAAAAAGATATGAACTAAATATCAACTTTGAAAAAACTAAAACAATGATATTTGGACAACAGGAGTTACTGAACAGAGTTACCATAGACAGATTTCAACTGGAAAATGTGGAACACCTCACATATCTTGTATGCCACATGATGCATAACTTGGACCCCAAAAAAGAGATAAAAATTAGAATAGCCAGAGCAACAACTATTTTAAAAGCCATGGACAAAATATGGAAGAGCTAGGCTATAAAGATGCAAACTAAACTGCACATTGTAGAAACCTGTATCTTCAGCAGCATGCTCTATGGATGTGAGGCCTGGGTACTCCTGAGAGAATCTGAAAAGAGGATATTAGCATTTGAGAGGAAGTGCTATAGAAAGATCTTGAGAATAAGCTGGATCCAGAAAGTGAATGATGAGGAAATCTACAGACAAATACAACCAAAAGAAAACCTGATCCAGAAAATTATGTTCTGATTGTTGGGATGATTGAAGGAAAGAACAAAAAAGGAAGACCAAACAGAGAATGGGAAATGACATTGTCAAATGGTGCAGAATCTCTATACACAAACTGAGTCATCTTGCACAAAATAGAATGCATGGAAGAATCATATCAAGATGGCATCACACACTTACGGGCATTGGACCCGGTTGTTGATGATGAAGAATGAGTTTAAGAACAGTATGACAACTGGAGTGAGTATTATGCAGACTCCTGCAAAGACTCCCTGAAGGTCTATTTTAATAATAATAATAATAGGTTAAGAAAATGAGATTGCTGCAAGAAGGATTACAGAACATACCAACATGATCGGCTGTATACATCTGTATACTATAATCCAACAAGTCTAAAAAAATTAAAATTAAAGTCTTACCTAATACAATTAGCATAAGTTTCTGAGAGGCATTGCCTACTGCATTAAATGCTTCACATACATATTCACCAGCATCAGTCAGCTGCGGTCGAAACTGAAGGCTTCCAGTATTCAGCTGTGTAATACTTAATTTATTTGGATGCAAAATACTATCCCCTGTTTTCCACTGAATTTGTGCAGGAGGAACAGCATGCACTTTGCATGGAAGAGTAACTATATTCCCTTCTATTACTTGAAAAACATCCTTCTCTTTTAAAATTTTGGGGGGCACTGCAATAAATTAAACTATAATGAAATAACAATTACTGATTATCATACACTGAAGAAAAAAAAAGACTTTCAAATTCATTCAGTCACTCACTCATTCATGCACAGAAGCACACACAAAGAAACACACTACATATAAATAGGCTTAAGTGACTGGTTCTAATTTTTCATAAGAGTGCATCACAGTATAAACAGATATAGAAAGAACATCATTCTAAGAGAGACAGTCTCCCATCTTATAATGATTGGAAACTATTATTCTATGATCAAATTTAGCTTGCCTTTTTTAAATTAACTTCACTTTTATCTGGCTCCTAGAGGATGCTCCTAGAGAATTAGTGACAGTTGCAAGCACAAATAACTTGAACAGAGAGAGAGAGAGAGAGAAAGAGAGAGAGATAGAGAGAGAGAAAGAATGTGGAAAGGGATCTGAAGAAGTTGTTGCAGGAAATGAAGGATAATAGTGTTATTGGCAAAGTGATTAGTTTGCTGAACACATATGAGAGTAGTGAACTGAGAAGGAGAGCAATGATACTGAATGATAAAATGGCTGAATTGTATCAGGCACTCTGCCTGACATGTGTTCTATTTGTGAATATACAGAATGAATTTGAAGGGAAGTTAGAATGGTTCAAAGTGATGAGATGCACTTGAATGGATTTGGTGTTGGTCATTTGGAGCGATTGCTGTTTAATAAGAGTGCACAGGTGTTGAAAGTTTATTTTCCACTTGGTTAGAGTATAATAAATTTAGTTTAATCCTTTATCCAAGTGTGAGCAAACAAAGTTTGCGCCTGAAAGTATCTTCAGGACTGGGTTAAGGTGGTACACACCAGGGCAACTCGTTGCAAAGGTGGAGCAAGATACCAACACTCCTATCCTAGTATCTCCTATAATGCAAAACACATCTCCTTGCGGATATGTCTATTGTTATGCATTAAGGGAAGGGCCACTACCCAGACCGGTTTCGACCTTTATTGAGGTCTCTTCAGTGGGAGCCAGGCCCAAGTCGAGATATCAGGCAGAAGCATTTGCAGGTCATCTCCACCTATAGGAATTGCCAATTGGTGTGTCACCCTTTTTTAATAAATTACTCTGGATTTAGAGAAAGATGTTGAAAGTTTATTTTCCACTTGGTTAGAGTATAATAAATTTAGTTTAATCCTTTATCCAAGTGTGAGCAAACAAAGTTTGCGCCTGAAAGTATCTTCAGGACTGGGTTAAGGTGGTACACACCAGGGCAACTCGTTGCAAAGGTGGAGCAAGATACCAACACTCCTATCCTAGTATCTCCTATAATGCAAAACACATCTCCTTGCGGATATGTCTATTGTTATGCATTAAGGGAAGGGCCACTACCCAGACCGGTTTCGACCTTTATTGAGGTCTCTTCAATAGACATATCCGCAAGGAGATGTGTTTTGCATTATAGGAGATACTAGGATAGGAGTGTTGGTATCTTGCTCCACCTTTGCAACGAGTTGCCCTGGTGTGTACCACCTTAACCCAGTCCTGAAGATACTTTCAGGCGCAAACTTTGTTTGCTCACACTTGGATAAAGGATTAAACTAAATTTATTATACTCTAACCAAGTGGAAAATAAACTTTCAACATCTTTCTCTAAATCCAGAGTAATTTATTAAAAAAGGGTGACACACCAATTGGCAATTCCTATAGGTGGAGATGACCTGCAAATGCTTCTGCCTGATATCTCGACTTGGGCCTGGCTCCCACTGAAGAGACCTCAATAAAGGTCGAAACCGGTCTGGGTAGTGGCCCTTCCCTTAATGCATAACAATAGACATATCCGCAAGGAGATGTGTTTTGCATTATAGGAGATACTAGGATAGGAGTGTTGGTATCTTGCTCCACCTTTGCAACGAGTTGCCCTGGTGTGTACCACCTTAACCCAGTCCTGAAGATACTTTCAGGCGCAAACTTTGTTTGCTCACACTTGGATAAAGGATTAAACTAAATTTATTATACTCTAACCAAGTGGAAAATAAACTTTCAACATCTTTCTCTAAATCCAGAGTAATTTATTAAAAAAGGGTGACACACCAATTGGCAATTCCTATAGGTGGAGATGACCTGCAAATGCTTCTGCCTGATATCTCGACTTGGGCCTGGCTCCCACTGAAGAGACCTCAATAAAGGTCGAAACCGGTCTGGGTAGTGGCCCTTCCCTTAATGCATAACAATAGACATATCCGCAAGGAGATGTGTTTTGCATTATAGGAGATACTAGGATAGGAGTGTTGGTATCTTGCTCCACCTTTGCAACGAGTTGCCCTGGTGTGTACCACCTTAACCCAGTCCTGAAGATACTTTCAGGCGCAAACTTTGTTTGCTCACACTTGGATAAAGGATTAAACTAAATTTATTATAAGAGTGCACAGGGTTCATATGAAATTAGCACCACTAAGAGTCAGAGAGAGGGTGAGAAGCAGGTTGTATCCATTCTCTTTCCAAGGATGGGAAGAGAATGGATACAAAGATGAGAAAGTGATTATAGCAGAGAAAAGTGATGCAATGCAAAACTGTGGGGATGATAAAAATATAAATGAAAATCAGGGTCAGGGTCAGGATCAGGAAAATGGGGATGGTCAGAACAAAAAGAGAAGTGCACTATAGCAGAGAGAGTAAAGAGTGATCATATTGTTAGGATGGCCTCAAAGAGTGGAGAATTGTTATGCTTCTATATCAGAAATAAAGGGGCTGAGTTTGTAGCACTGATTGAATCAGTATGCTCAAAGAGATAAACGGCATAAGTGAAACCTGCTTGACTGAGGATAACATACTATAAGGACTTGAAATGGTAGAATATGGAATTTTCTGAAAGGAAGATGAATAGAGGGGGGGGGGGGGAGTATTGTTAATGGTAGCAGAATTGTGTCCCTCAAGAGTCAAAGTGGAAAATAGTAGTATGGTGGAAGACTTTGAAGCTATTTGGTGTGAAGTTGAGATCAATAGAATAGTATATCTATTGCTGCTATTGGCCAGGGAATGTGGACAGTTTTGATTGTGATATGTTTAAACAAACTAGTTGGGCAAATAAAAGGAAGATGATCCTAATAGGAGATTTTAATTATATAGTAACAAGGAGAGTGAATTTGTCAAGTTTCTGAAGGATAATTATCTAAAGCAGCATGTGATGAAAGCAACATGAGGTTTATTGGTGTTAATTTTGGTGATATCCTACAGGATGTGTTGTGAATGTGGTATCAACACTACCACATGTTGGTGAAAGTGATCATGAGGTATTGATTTGGAAGGCAGTCAAACAGAAAGCAGTTGTTATCAAGAAGGTCTATATGTGGAACTATAAGGTGGGTGATTATCAGAAGCTCGTTAGTCAACTAGCCTGAATACATTGGGTTTATGAACTGTGTAGAAAAAATTATGACACTGCATGGGAGAGCCTACATAGCTCTGTCGGTATAGACAAAGCCCTTTGGCCGGAAAGACCTGGGTTTGATTCTCGTCCATGACGTGAGGAACTTTATTTAGTCTCTTTTGACTAAAGGTGAGTTAGCTGGTCTCATATGGAGGTAGAGGTTTTTTTCAATCAGAAACTCGGGTTTTTCGTCCCTCAGAACAGGCAAACCGGCCAATGAACACAAACATATCTACAGTCATAAAATACATACTTAATCCCTCATTGGGAGGGCTCAATCAGTCCTATGGGATGGTTGAGGAAAGGAGTGAGACCTCCACATGAAATAAATAACATAAGTGCATGAGAAATGATAAAGGCAGTATCAAACACAAATAATGCATAACTGCATACCAAGAGTGCAGCGAATAAACAGAGCAGGTGTGAGATGGATGGTGAAATTAATCAAGCAGTGTTACAAAAGAAGTTGTTATGGAGGAAGTACAAGACAGTTTGCAGTAAACAGATGCATGAAGAATATAATGTGCAGGCAAAAAAAGTGACAAGCACTGTTATAAAAGAAAAAGTACAATATAAGAGATTGGCCTGGTTATTTAATGAAAGCTGTGCAGTGAGGAAGGTTTCTAAGGCATGGAAACAATGCAAAATAATACCTCTCCACAAGCATGTTTGAGAACAGAAGTTTCCAAGTTCCTGTCTTTAGTGTTGCATGGTGATCAGCATTCATTTTAGAAATTATGGACTTTACAACCATGTTATAAATAACTCTTTTAATTTCCCCGACGTTTCGACCTTTATATGAAGGTCATCATCTGGAGTATATACAAATATACAAGGACAAGCTGAGTTACATTTCACACAGTAAGTTAAAGAAACAATAATTTGATCACCGGTTATTCTACTTCTAATAGCATTCTACTTTCTACTTTCTAATATTCTACTTTCTCTAGTGAAAGAAAAAAAATACAGATAAAATTACAAATTAATTATTTAGAAATTAATTTTATAATCTCTATAATAATATGTGGAGGTCTCCTCCCAGTTATACAGCTTTGACCCTTAAGCACCCTATCATATTTCTTGACAGCATATTTCTTCTTGACTAAATCATATATTTGTATAATCACAAATGACTGTAAAACATAATATAAGTCTCTCCCTTCACATGACTAAATTGCATTTCTTGACAGCATATTTCTTCTTAACTAAATCATAGATCTGCTTCAAAAATTACTATGTAATACTTAACATAAGTCTCTCTCTCTCAGACAGACAGACAGATGGACACATGCACATGCATGCATCTTATAGAACGAGAAGAATATTACAGTTTAATTTCAAAGAGATGGATAAACACTTGAAATTAAACTGTATATTCTTCTCGTCCTCCATATCCTAAGGTACTCTCCATTCACAGTGGTAATATTACATAAAAAAATAAAAGAACATTACATACGAGAATTTTTTAAAATATTCTTACCATGAACATGAAGAATAGTGGCCTTATTTGTAACACCAGCTAAATTTGCAGCAGTACAAACATAAGTAGCAGCATCAGCTTCTTGTACAGATACTATTTCAAGACTATCATCAGGTTGGATTTTATAACGAGTATGGTGTGGCAAAATAGGTAGACCATTTTTTTGCCATGATATTACAGGTACTGGATCACCTTCAACATTACATTGTAAAACAGCTGATAATCCTTCCACTACAATAAGTTCTTTTTCTCCATCTTGGTTTATTGTAGGTGGAACTGAAAAAATAATAATGACTACAGTTATCACATATACTTTATATACTGGTTTGCAGTTGTGGTCCAATAATTAGGTACAGCAAAACAAAAATGATAGATTTCTTTAATATTATCCAGTATATATAATATATTTATATAGGCTAGTATTCATAGTATAGAGTATATTATAGTATTTATAGAGTATATTAACTGGTAATTAACTTAGGGAATTTACAACACATAAAACGGATATTAATTAAAGGAAACTTTAATGAATATTTTCAATATTTCAGCAACGTCAAGTTGCCATCTTCAGGAACATATAAATATGGTATGTGCACGCAGGCACTAACAAAAGCAAATGAGGAAGAAGGCAAGAAACTAATATTGTTCCTAAAGTCCTAATGGTGCTCCCTATAAAAAGTTGGCATCCCTTATCCGCTCTATCAAAGACCAACCACTTCCCCTAGACCTACCTGGTGTATACCAGGTCCCTTGTGGCTGCAAATTATCCTACTTTGGCCAAACAGGCAGGACAGGGTATATCAGTATTTCAGAACACAAAGACTACATCTGGTTTCACCAGTACAGCCACTCTGGGTTTGCAGACCATGCCATAGATACCCGCCATAGAATTCGTGGAAAGAAAACTAAAACAATACACCGCAGCAAGCACGAAAGATTATTCATGAAATCATCAGCAGCTCTAAAAAACGTTCCAAACCTCAACAAATTTGGGTGTATGAGACTGCCCTAAATTTGGGAGACTTGCATCATGAGAACTTCAGCTCAACAGCCAAGATAACCCAATTAGCGTTGCGGTGTATTATTTCAGTTTTCTTCCAACGAATTCTATGTCGGGTATCTATGGCATGGTCTGCAAGCCCAGAGTGGCTGTACCAGTGAAACCGGATGTAATCTTTGTGTTCTGAAATACTGATATTCACTGTCCTGCCTGTTTGGCCAAAGTAGGACAATTTGCAGCTGCAAGGGACCTGGTATACACCAGGTAGGTCTAGGGGAAGTGGTTGGTCTTTGATAGAGCGGATAAGGGATGCCAACTTTTTATAGGGAGCACCATTAGGACTTTAGGAACAATATTAGTTTCTTGCCTTCTTCCTCATTTGCTTTTGTGTTCTGAAATATCAGTATTTCAGAACACAAAGATTACATCCGGTTTCACTGGTACAGCCACTCTGGGCTTGCAGACCATGCCATAGATACCCGACATAGAATTCGTTGGAAGAAAACTGAAATAATACACTGCAACGCTAATTGGGTTATCTTGGCCGTTGAGCTGAAGTTCTCATGATGCAAGTCTCCCAAATTTAGGGCAGTCTCATACACCCAAATTTGTTGAGGTTTGGAACGTTTTTTAGAGCTGCTGATGATTTCATGAATAATCTTTCGTACTTGAACTTGCTGCTGTGTATTGTTTTAGTTTTCTTCCAACGAATTCTATGGCGGGTATCTATGGCATGGTCTGCAAACCCAGAGTGGATGTACTGGTGAAACTGGATGTAGTCTTTGTGTTCTGAAATCCTGATATACCCTGTCCTGCCTGTTTGGCCAAAGTAGGATAATTTGCAGCCACAAGGGACCTGGTATACACCAGGTAGGTCTAGGGAAAGTGGTGGGTTTTTGATAGAGCAGATAAGGGATGCCAACTTTTTATATGGTCTATAACAAGAAGTAGGTCATATTTTTTGAGAATATTGGTTATTTTCTCAGAGGTACCCCAGATGTAGGGAATGGTGATAGATTTAGTGTAATCTTTATTGTGAAGGTTTACTGGTTTTAGTATTTTTTAAATTTTTTGGCGGTTGTAGCCATTGGCTAAGAAAGTGCTAAGGATGTGGTTTAGTTCAGTGGTTAGGGCATCGTCATCTGAGCAGATTAATTTTGCCCTGTTATATAGTGTTTTAATAACCCCATATTGTTGTGAGGGGGGGAGGGGGATTGCTGGTGAATGTATCTGCCTGTATGGGTGGGTTTTCTATAAACAGAGAAAACTAAAGATCCATCAGGCTGGCGAGTGATTAGAGTATCTAGGAAGAGGAAGGTGTTGTTTTCCTCTTTTTCCAAGGTGAACTGGACCCTGGGGTGTTGGTTGTTTAAGTGTGTTAGGAAGGAGTGGAGTGTATCTGAGCCATGTGGCCAAATAGCAAACACATCATCCACGTACCGAAGCCAAATAGTGAGTTTTTGTGGGGCAGAGTTTAAGGCTTCCTCTTCAAAGGTCTCCATAAAGAAGCTGGCCAAGGGCAGGGAAAGTGGTGAACCCATGGATGTCCCTTCTATCTGTTTGTAGAATTTTCTTGCCCAAGCGAAATAGCCTGAGTTCATTGTGAACTGAAATAGGGCTGAGATATCGGATGGAAATTTGAGCTTGCATGAGCTCTAGGGTTTCCTTGAGTGGGACATTTGTGAATAGGGAGGAGACGTCAAAACTGACCATTATGTCAGTGTGTTGGAGTGAGAGGTTTTCTACACTGGCTTTGAAGTGGGTTGAGTTTTTTATATGTGATGGTGTGTTGTCAGTAAAGTGTGTGAGCGCTTTGGCTAAATGTTTGGCTAATTTATATGTGGGGGAATCAATGCCATCCACTATGGGATGTAATGGCACGTTTTGTTTATGTGCCATTACATCCCATAGTGGATGGCATTGATGCCATCCACATATAAATTAGCCAAACATTTAGCCAAAGCGCTCACACACTTTACTGGCTCACACACTTTAATTCGTAGTAGGGCGAAGCTCATGTGGTTATAAATACAGAGAGAGCTTACTGTGAAGTAAAACGGTGCTTAAATTTAACACAATTTGGGATTACCTTGTTATCCCAGCAGTGTTATCTTCAACCTCATTTTGCCATATTGGTGGGCCTTCCGTGCAATGGAATCTCCGTGGAGATTCCATCGCACAGCTAAATCTATCACCATCCCCTACATCAGGAGCACCTCTGAGAAAATAACCAATATCCTCAAAAATATGACCTAACTTCTTGTTATAGACCATATAAAAAGTTGGCATCCCTTATCAGCTCTATCAAAGACCAACCACTTCCCCTAGACCTACCAGGTCCCTTGCAGCTGCAAATTGTCCTACTTTGGCCAAACAGGCAGGAGAGCGAATATCAGTATTTCAGAACACAAAGACTACATCTGGTTTCACCAGTACAGCCACTCTGGGTTTGCAGACCATGCCATAGATACCTGACATAGAATTCATTGGAAGAAAACTAAAATAATACACTGTAGCAAGTTCAAGTACGAAAGATTATTCATGGAAAAATCAGCAGCTCTGAAAAACGTTCTAAATCCCAACAAATTTGAGTGCGAGACTGCCCCAAATTTGGGAGACTTGCATCACGAGAACTTCAGCCCAACAGCCAAGACAACCCAATTAGCCCGCTAGGGGGCACTATTAGGACTTTAGGAACAATATTAGTTTCTTGCCTTCTTCCTCATTTGCTTTTGTTAGTGCCTGCATACACGTACCATATTTGTATGTTCCTGAAGATGGCAAAGTGACGTTGCTGAAATATTGAAGGTATTCATTAAAGTTTCCTTTAATTAATATCCGTTTTATGCATTGTAAATTCCTTAAATTAATTACCAGTTATGTATGGTAACATATAAGCCTTTCTACTAGAATTATAGAGTATATTATAGTATATATATATATATATATACATAGTATTTATATAGGCTAGTATTCATAGTATAGAGTGTGTATATATATATATATATATATATATGTAGAAAGTATTTTACCTTGGGTATAATAAATGTAATTACATAAAGGATTGAAAGAAATATTATAATAAATGTTAAAGATTCCAAGCTATTAACATTCATTATACCCAAGGTAAAATACTTTCTACATTTATATCTCCTCCTGAGATTTTTATTTAATAAGGTTAAAATACTTTATGGTAACTTGTTCTGGTAAAATACTTATAAGCTCTGTATTACTAAAAATCTTGATATTTCTAGCCAGGCTCCCACTGATCAATAAAGGTCGAAACCGGTCTGGGTAGTGTCCCCTTGCCTTTAATATACAAAGCATCATATATCTCCTCCAGGAGATGTGCTTTGCATTAAGGGTAAATATTAAGATTAGTGATCAGAGCTTATTCTACTTTTACCATGAGTTGCCTTGGTCTTATGGTCTTATATATATATATATATATATATATATATATATATATATATATATATATATATATAATATATATATATACAGGGTGTTCGGGATAAATTTGACAGTTTCGTAAGGAAAAAGAAAATCTTCTTTGTATCTATTAAATTTAATGAATTGACAAAAAAACATTACAGGCAGAGTTAATTACAATACTATCAACAAGATTTACTCAAAATAACCACCATTAGCATCGATCACAGCTTCAATTCTGCTTCGGAACCTCGAACAAGCTGATGCTACAGTCTCCCTGGGAAGGGCCGCAAAACCTGTTTTAATTTTATCCATTAACTGGGCTTTTGTATTACTGGAAGTGCGATTGGTGTCTTTTTCAACTGCGCCCCATACAAAATAATCCATGGGGTTAAGGTCTGGGGAGTTTGGAGGCCAAACATTTGGACTGGTGAAGTCATAGAAATTTTCAGACAACCATTTTTGACTTTTCCCAGAGGTGTGGCAAGGGGCCGAATCCTGCTGCCATACATACGGCCTACCATTGGCTACCCTTGTTATCCAGGGCTTGACTACAGTTAGCAACTCCACGAACAAAGCCCGAATTCCAATGCCAGGGTTCTTCAACACCTGTTCCTGCAGATTTGCGAGGAATTCTGCTGTACGAACGCAATCAGATCGTCTGCTAGGGATCTTTCTTCTTGCTGCATCCTCGTAGTCACCATTGCAAGTCTCTAGTTCATGCCTGATTGTTTTTACTGTATTCAGGGAGCATTGGGCAGCAGTCGTAATATCCTTATTTTGATGGCGGGCACGAATCATCATGATACAAGTTATTCTCTTCCATGATTCAGGTGGGTTCCAGCTATCCATCCTTTCTGACATCTTGTATATGAATGAAGAAGGGTCCAAACTTTTAAATGAAGAGAAGTGTGTGTTAATACATGTAACTTACGGAAAAATATAATTAATTATAAATATGTCAAATTTATCCCGAACACCCTGTATATATATAGTATCTCAATATGATAAAAATGAATTCAGAAGAGGGACTATGATGGCAACCAATTCAATGCGTAGACTGTGTAGAAAGAATAGATGCAAGTTTTTGGATGTGTGGAGTGAGTCTGAAGGAAGATTGGATTTGTATAAGAGGAACAGCCTATGCCTGAATGCATTTGGTATCGGGAATCTGGAAAAAGTAATAACTGGTATGAGACCTAACACAGAGAATTAGGAAAACTAAATTATAAAGGGAGGTATGGTGAGAATGTGAGTGTAAGAGCAATAATGTTATATAGCTGTGTTAATGACAGGAATGGGCTTTATTATAGAAATATTGACAAGGAGAGAACGATTCTGACCTTGTGTTCATCCGGTTCAGACCCATCTAACGTGTACAAAGATGTCGACATGTATAAGACACTAGAGAAGAATAGAGATTTGCAAATTGTCCAACTGTGTCATGCAGCCTGCAGACAAGAGTATACAAAAGAACATGCATGTAGATTATCATGTCTGTACATGAATGCTAGGAGTATCAGAAACAAACAGAATTTGTTACCTTAGTCAATATGTTAGAACCTCAAATTGTGGGTATTAGTGAGACCTGGATATCAGAATCAGACATACTAACTTGTATCAAATGTAAAGGATACAGTGTTTTCAGGAAGGATAGAGAGGATAAGCGAGGAGGGAGGGGGGGGCATGCTACTAATAATATTGAATGACTTGAATCCAGTTAGAGTTAAGACCTGTGATTGTAGTACTACTACTACCACTAACAGTATTTCATGTGGCAATGAATTTGAAGCCATCTGGTGTGAGGTGGAATAAACAACATCAATTACATAGTGTGGTGTTATTACAGACCTGGTGGATCAGTTGCTAGTAATGAAGAAATGCATCACCAAATAGAAAAGATGAGTACAAAAAGATTAATTATAATGGGAGACTTTAATTATCTAAATATTGATTGGGTAGCAGTAGAATCTCATGAGAAGAATAAGAATGCATTTATTGAGCTGTTGCGGAACAACTTCCTCAAATAGCATGTGACAGAAGGAACTCTAGGTCAAAGAGTGTTAGATTTAATTATAGTGTCAGAGGACATTTCAGTTAAAGACGTAAGTAATCTGCCTCCGGTTGGTGACAGTGATCACGTGGTACTCACTTGGGAAGTGACTAAGTTTATGAATGTTCCATTCAGAAAAAGTTACATGCTGAACTACAAAGCAGGAAATTATGACCAACTGAGGAGTTTACTGAGTGCAGTGGAATGCGATCGGTTGCTGAATGGGAAGAATATCGACAGTGCATGGGTAGCATTTAAACATTTAAGCACTTAAATGATGTGATATCAGAATGTGAGTCAAATGGATGTGTAATCATATTAAGCAAGAGATTCATAAGAAAAGGATGATGTGAAAGGAATACCGTGTGCATAAGGATGATGTCCATAATGAAAGTTATAAGCAGAATAGTCACAACTGTTGTACAGAAAGCAAAGTCTGAGTATGAAAAGAAACTGGCTGTGCATGCTAAAGACAACCCACAGGAATTCTACTGATATGCTGCAAGTAAAAGAAAGAATGAACATGAAAGAATAACTCTTCTAAACGGAAGAGGGTGTGGAATAGACTTTTTACATGGAGAGTGGTGGGTGGTTGGAATGCACTGCCTGAGAGGTTGTGAATGCATTTAAGCTGATATATGATGAGCTGTACTTGTGAGAGTTGTACCCCCCACGATAAGTCTCTTGACTCCATGGAGGTCTATTGATAATAATAATAATAATAACAATAATACAGTAAATGTTAGGATAGTCTCTCAGAAGGGAGGTTGACAATGGCAAGTATAGTCATAGCAAACCAAATATATACCTGAGCTTGACCAGATCTCACTTCCTACAGCATGCATTTGGTATAGTCATAGCAAACCCAATAAACCTGAGCTTCGCCAGATCTTACTTCCTACAGTATGCATTTGGTATATTATATCTGCTGAAGACTGGCCTTCTTAGAGCAACTCGACAGTCCAATTAGAGCAATCCACTATCAAAAGGGACAAGACTAGTTGTCCTAAGGTAGTAGTCCCACACTAGGATACTTACTGTCATGCTAGTAACTTGACAAAGGGAAACAAATATTATTTTCAAGTCTCAAAGAAATCAAATTGGTCAGAAAAGAAAACATGGTAAAAGACTGCAAATTGGAAATGCTAAGAAACTTGAAAAGAAGGATCTGCCAAAATATGCAACACATGGAATATTAGAAGCACAGTGCATAAAGAAGAGGAATTAGATAAAATTCCTCATCCTTGCGGTCATGTTTGACTAGGGCAATATCAGAACTCTGGAATATTGGCTGTAGTGAGAGATTAAAAGAATGTAAATTACTGAGCCTAATAGTTTAGTGAGCAGGAGGAAGCGGGGTAATATGATAGAGACTTTTAAGTTAGTAAAGGGATTTTATCAGATCAATATTGAAAGAATTATGTGTGATAGTGTGGTACATTTTTAAGGAGTACATTTTTCATGTACTAATTGTGGGTGAATGGAAATCGAGGCTGAAAAGTTCTCAGCCTCGACCATAGATAGCAACACTATTGCCAATATTTTTTTTTCTAAGATGGTACATCTGTCATAAGCATCCATGTGAAATTGCAAGTCATTCTGTCAATTAGTTTGAATTACAGCTGTCTGAAGCAAAAGTGTTGTCTGTATCTCTTGAAATGGATAGAAATGAGTATCGTGTGGTTATAAAATTCTTTGTAAAAGAAGGTTTAACACTAAAAGAAATTTATTTAAAGTTCATAAAATGTTATGGGCACTCTTCTCCTTCGTTTTCGAAAATTAAGAAATGGGCTGCCGAGTTTAAACAGGGCCATACCAGCCTTTAAGATGATCCATGCGAAAGATGACCAAAAAGTGTAACAACACAAGAGTTTAAAGTTCATAAAATGTTATGGGCACTCTTCTCCTTCGTTTTCGACAATTAAGAAATGGGCTGCCGAGTTTAAACAGGGCTGTACCAGCCTTTAAGATGATCCATGTGAAAGATGACCAAAAAGTGTAACAACACAAGAAATCATTGATCAAGTACACGATATTATATTGGATGATTGGCGAGTCAACGTGCATGAAATTGCTGAGATTATAGGCATTTCAAAAGAACGTGTAGGATATGTTTTGCATGAAGAACTGCAAATGAAAAAGCATTGCGCAAGATGGGTGTCACATTTGCTCACAGCAGTTCAAAAACTCGCATGCAAATCTCAGAACAGTGCTTGGAGTGTTTTAACAAGAATAAAACTGATTTTGTGCATCGATTACTATGGATGAGACTTGGATTCACCATTACACACACCAGAATCCAAACAGCAGTCAAAACAGTGGACAGAAGCCGGTTGTTCAGTGCCAAAGAAGACAAAGTCGGTTCCATCAGCAGGAAAGGTCATGGTATTGGTGTTTAGGGACGCTAAAGGCATGCATTTTGTTTATTAATAATTTTGAAAAGGGTAAAACAATAACCGGTTAAATAATAAAGAATATTATTTAATCAGAGTAGATGAAAAAATTCGTGAGAAAAGACCTGGTTTGCAGAAGAAAAAAATCATCTTTCATCAGAAAAATGAACCTGCCCACAAAGGAGTTTTTTTGGCAATGGGAAAATTAAGGGATCTGCACTATGAATTGTTGGAAAATCCACCCTTCCCCAGATTTGGCTCCCTCTGACTTCTTTCTCTTCCAAAAACTAAAACTCTTCCTTATTGGTCGGCATTTTTCTTCAAATCAAGAGGTGATTGCAGCTATAGAGGAGTATTTTGCAGATCTTACTGAGAACCACTACAGGGACAGGATAATGGCACTGGAGCATCGCTGGAATAAATATATTAGTCTTAAGGGAGGTTATGTTGAAAAATAAAAATAACTTTGAAATTATAAATTTGTTTAAGTTACACAGTGATCAGCATTCATATTTACGAATTTACGAACACAAAACACATGTTGAAATGATTATTTTACTTATTATTAATACAATAACAATTGACGTTTCGACCCCTGTATTGGGTCATCATTAGATAGATACATGTGTATATGAAAACAAACTACATGCTCTTTACAAAGGTAAATTGAATCTACACTGTTAATTGATCTTTTACTTAGCCTGATCTCTAGTGATAAAAAAAAAAAAAAATTTAAAAAAACTACTTCACCAGGTCTTCTCGTATTGAGATTTTTCTTTGGCTTATTCTGGTTACTATAATGGTTGCAAATGGATTCTATACATTCTTGGAATTGTGACTGTCATTTTTGTTCAGGTTAGGATTGTGTTTGAGCATTTCACATGCTTCTTTAAATTTTCTCTCGAACCAGGTTTTGGTGCAGTGTACCTTTCCAATCAATTCTGTGGTATGTCTGGAGTGCGTAGTCTGAAAGGCCGGTTTTTCTAAAAGGAGGTATTTCATGTGTCGTTTGTGTTCGTCCTTCCTAATTAGGATGGTTCGCTGTGTTTCCACTATGTATGGTAGGTTACACGTGCATTGTATTTTGTAAACCCCTGGGTGGGCTAGGTGCAGAACAGGATCTTTGGAAGAACTAAGTAGGTTCTTAATTTTGTTGGAGGTTTGAAGGTGGTTTTGATGTTGTATTTGTGTGGTGGGCTGTCTATTTTTTCCAAAATGCCTCTATGGCAAAATGGCAATGGCATTTTTGAAATCTGTTTTGTTTTTAGTGGTGTTTCTGTGGAGGATCTTGTGAATAGTTTTTTTACTGTATCCATTTTTTATAAATATATGGTTGATGATCTCGTAATCTTGGTTTAGAACTTGCTCATTTGAATAAACAGTTTGAGCTCTGTGTTTAAAGTTGCTTATAACACCTAGTTTTTGTGTTGGGTAGTGGTAAGAATTTTTGTGTATGTAATGGCCTGTGTGTGTGTGTGTGTGTAGGTTTGCAATAGACTGAGAAGGAGAGACAGCGTGAGGGAAGACGTGCGACGAGTGTGTCTAGGAAAGGAAGAGAGTTGCTTTTTTCTATTTCAATAGTGAATTGGATACGTTTGGGTTGTTTGTTCAGGTGGCTAAGGAATGTATTTAGTGCTTTGCGGCCGTGGGGCCAAATGGCGAAAATATCATTGACGTATCTGAGCCAAATTTTGGGCTTTAGGCACCCCTGATTCTAGAGCTAGTTCCTCAAAGTGTTACATATAAAAGTTAGCTATGGGTGGTGGTGGTGGGGGGAAAGCAGTGAGCCCGTGGCTGTATCTTCTTTTTGAAGGTAAAAATTGTTTTGCCACACAAAATATCCAGAGCAGTACATGGGCCAAGAGGGCCGTGATGTCTTGTGGGAATATGTTCTGTAGGAGCAAAATAGTATCATTGATCGGGACATTGGTGAAAAGGGCAGTTATGTCAAAGCTGACTAATAAATCTTGGTCATTGAGTGTGATGTTTTTAATTTTGTTTATAAAATGCGTATTTTTTATGTAGGAGGGGGAATGACCTACCAACTCCTTGAGTGTGTCTGCTAATTTCTTGGCTAAGTGTTAATTCAGGCTGTCAATTACTTAACAATCGGATGTAGTGGTGTGTTTGTTTTGTGTATTTTTGGCAGGCCATAAATTCTGGGCACACTAGCATAATGAGGTATTAGTTATTTGGTTATTTCTTCTGGCCATGTGTTAACAGATTTAATTAATTCAGTTGTTTTCTTTTTGATGCGTTTTGTGGGGTTGTAGTTTGCCATTTAGTAGGTGTTGTAGTCCGATACCAAATGGTTCATTTTTTTTATGTAGTTGTCTGATCTAAAACAACAGTAGCATGCCCTTTATTTGCTATTGTGATTATAATGTCCTTGATATTTTTTAAGGATTTCACAGCCAGTTTTTCTGTTCTGTTTGGGTTGCTGCATAGTTTTTTGTTTGAGTTTAGTATGTAAGACAACAACAAAAAAAAAACAACAAGAAAGCACAATACAATCAGGATGCCATAACAAAAGGAGCAGCCAATCACAAATCAACATCACAAGGAGCAGCCAATCATAAACTGACATCATAAGGAGCAGCCAATCATCCACAAACGAAGTTAGGGGCAACCAACCAACCACCATCGGACAACAGCCTGGTTATCAACAAATCAAACTACAACCTCACCCAAGGTGAACTGTCATTGCTGGAAAAAGGCCTAAACTATGCCATTGTGCTGAGGGCAGTAAACAAACTAGATATCATTTATCATATCGAAAGAGGTCTAAGATCCCTCCCAGGCATTTGGCCCCATTCATATGCTGTGAATGCAGTGAGTGTTAAGGACTTTAATTAAGGTTCAATATGATAAATATGATGAGTTGAATAAACCTCCAATGAGTCTGACTCCATGGAGAGTAATAATGATAGTAATATACAGTGGAATGGATAAACAAGTACATGCAAAAGCTGGCAGAATGATTTTTTTAGTAATATGGAGCCTTATCACCTTTACCTATAGAAGTTGCAACAAAAACAACCTTGGTATTTAGGGTCTAGCTACTCACTGAGGAGACCTCATAAAAGGTTGAAACCGGTCTGGGTAGTGACCCCACCCATAATGCATTGCAGTATACATCTTCTAGTGAGATGTGCTTTACATTATGGGAAAATACTAAGAATAGTGATCAGAGCTTTACTCACCTTTACAATGAGTTGCCTTGGTGTTGTAACATCTTTAGACTTGAACTTTGTTTCAGGTGCAAACTTAGTTGTTTGCATACTTGGGATTAGGAGTTAAAATAACCAAGTTTATAAAATTACTTGGTTATCCTAATATATATATATATACAGGGTGTTCGGGATAAATTTGACAGTTTCGTAAGGAAAAAGAAAATCTTCTTTGTATCTATTAAATTTAATGAATTGACAAAAAACATTACAGGCAGAGTTAATTACAATACTATCAACAAGATTTACTCAAAATAACCACCATTAGCATCGATCACAGCTTCAATTCTGCTTCGGAACCTCGAACAAGCTGATGCTACAGTCTCCCTGGGAAGGGCCGCAAAAACTGTTTTAATTTTATCCATTAACTGGGCTTTTGTATTACTGGAAGTGCGATTGGTGTCTTTTTCAACTGCCCCATACAAAATAATCCATGGGGTTAAGGTCTGGGGAGTTTGGAGGCCAAACATTTGGACTGGTGAAGTCGTAGAAATTTTCAGACAACCATTTTTGACTTTTCCCAGAGGTGTGGCAAGGGGCCGAATCCTGCTGCCATACATACGGCCTACCATTGGCTACCCTTGTTATCCAGGGCTTGACTACAGTTAACAACTCCACGAACAAAGCCCGAATTCCAATGCCAGGGTTCTTCAACACCTGTTCCTGCAGATTTGCGAGGAATTCTGCTGTACGAACGCAATCAGATCGTCTGCTAGGAATCTTTCTTCTTGCTACATCCTCGTAGTCACCATTGCAAGTCTCTAGTTCATGCCTGATTGTTTTTACTGTATTCAGGGAGCATTGGGCAGCAGTCGTAATATCCTTATTTTGATGGCGGGCACGAATCATCATGATACAAGTTATTCTCTTCCATGATTCAGGTGGGTTCCAGCTATCCATCCTTTCTGACATCTTGTATATGAATGAAGAAGGGTCCAAACTTTTCAATGAAGAGAAGTGTGTGTTAATACATGTAACTTACGGAAAAATATAATTAATTATAAATATGTCAAATTTATCCCGAACACCCTGTATACTGGAATGTAAGAATATTAGAAGTATGTTTAAAATTAAATAAAGCAGAATCAACAGTTGTAATTATTTTTTAAATAGATAATATAATTTTAACTAGAGATCTTAATGTTAGAACATGAATAAAAAAAATTAATAACAATCTTTTTCTCTCTTCTATCATCTATGTGGATGATGATGATGAGGCCGAATGAACTCTTCCTACTTCTGACTGTTCATGCAGTCCGAAGAATTCTGTCCAGTTTGGTGTTGCTTGTTGTAATTTGGTTAATAACAATATAGAAAAAATATGGAGAATAAAGAATAAACAAAAAGGACATAGAACTCATGATTATATAATATATAACTTAAAAATAATTAACACATTTTATAAACCTAAAAATAAATAAATAAATAATATACTACTTTGTAGCAAATGGAAAAGAAACAGGAGTCTCTTCCTAGATGTTAAAGTGGGGAGGACTAGAAATAGATACAGATCATTATTTAGTGCCGACAAAAGGTGTCCACCAAACTGTTACAAAAAATACAAAAAACTAAAAAAGAAACTAGAGGAACAAAATTTAAATACAAAGTAAGGCTACTAAAAGATTAAGTGTAAGAAGGTTATACAAACAGAGAATTTTTTTTTTAATGGAGAATCCACCTATGGGAGGGGTGGTCAACATATATTACACTAATACCATGGATGGGCAATGAGGATCTTATTCAGATTTGACTTGAAAAGCTGCAGGCTATACATGAAAAGCTTTGGGAGATACATGCAGCAGAAAACTGTTCCAGAGGACAGCAGTGGAAGGGATAAATGAAGAAGAAGAAGAAGAAGAGACATTTGTTCTGTGGGTTTTTGAGTTGAACAACCATGAATGGATGTTGGTTAGCTTATGCTATATGTGTTTGGATGGATTTGAAAGAGTGTTGGGTAATTAATGATGCCAATTCTGATTAGCAGTGGCCATAGAAGTAATTATAGAAGATACACGCTGTAGAGACTGAATGCCTGTGTGAAAGTGAATAGAGTAGATCAGAGAGAGAGAGAGAGAGAGAGAGAGAGGGGGGGGGTCATCAATCAATCTAACTGCTATTTTCTGTATAGAATCCAGTATTTTCAGAGAGCTCTTAGGGGCACCACCAGAGAAGTATTCAATAGTTGGGAGGATATGTGATTTGTATAGGTTAAAAGCTGTGTGGAGTTAAAATAATGCCTCGAGCAAAAGAGAAAGCATAATTTTCCGGATGCAGAGGAGGCAATATTTGTGATATATTTGTGACAAGAGAGATTTGAGGTTAGAATTATTCTGAGAAGGTGAATCTCATCTTGAATAGAGATTTGAGTATTGTCAAGGATAAGATTGGAAGAAAAAAAATCTTTTTTGTGAGAAATAATGCAGAGTTGTGCTTTGTTAGTATTGGAGTTGAATTAAATTAGAGATTAGCGTTCTGGAGGTTGTGGTGATTTGTGCTTTGCTGGGTTTGTCATGTGTCAAAAAAGAAACAAAAAAGAGTAACCACTTGAAATTCCCCAAACATGGTGTTTGTCCAGAGATGGATGACATAGGTTAGTAGATCCCCTGTTGATCAACAATATTGAATCCATACTATCAGTCATTTATTATATAAGAGTCTTCAAGCTAGCATAGGAGTTAGCTGTTGATGGTTTCTTTCTATTACTTTAGAAAGAACTGAGATGAGAGAAATTGGATGGTGGTTTGAAGATAAAGATTTGTCACCCTTATTAGGAACAGGTTGTATATTCACTAGTTTCCAGACTGCAGGATAGATACCAATGAAATAAGAAAGTGTAAATAGGTGACATAAAGTGGGAATCAACTCTGGGGCACAAACCTTTAAAACAATTGGAGGGATGCTATCGGGGCTGGGAGATTTTTTTGATATCCAGTCGAGTAAAATTTTTCTAATCTCTTTCAGGTGAAAGGTCAAACAGGGCATTGAGTTTGAGTGTTTGGAATGGTTGGGGAACATTTACCATGATCAACTATGCAAGAATTAGGTTTGGCTTTTTCTGTGGGTGATGATGCAATCGAACCATTTGGGTGTAATAGTAGTGGGAGTAGTGTTGAGCAGAAGTTATGGACAATAGTTTTGGCTAGAGTGCAGAAGGCATGACTGCTGTTTGGGCAGGATGAAAGTTTCCTGCTATTAGCACTCTAAAAATGTTTTTGATGCAGTTCTCGAGCAGTTTTCAATGTGGTGATAGTTTTCTTGTAGCTATTCTGGGCTTTAGTGTAGGTTGTATAGGAAGATAGCATTTTGGATGCAAGCCAGTTGCAGTATGCCTGATTCTTCTTTTGTACAGTCCTGGCGCATCTGATTGAGAACCAAGGCTTAGACAGGGGACGAGAATTTAGGGTATGGCGAGGAATAAATGTTTCCATGCCAATGAGAATTATTTCAGTGATTCTTTCTGCACATAGATTTGGTGCAGGTGGTTGGGAACAGTAATCTGACCAAGGAAATGAGGTGCAGAAGTTACAAAAGATCATCCCACTTGGCTTTCTGGTATTGCTATACAACATTTGTGTGTGGGTGTGGGTGGGTGGGTGTGCGTGCATGTGTGCGTGTGTTACTCCATGGAGAAGAGATATCCAAAATACCAGAGATATCCAACCACTCCTCAAAGTGTTTGAGGAGTGGTTGGGATTTTCTGGTATTCTGGTGAGCATGTGGACAATTTGTGCAAGATCATTTGTGATTGCAAAAGTCTCAGCCTCTCTATCTAGCTGGGCTCATACACCAGATGCAGGGATGGTGCCTTCTGACATGCTATTCAGAGTTGTAGGTCACTTTTATTAAGCATGGGAAGTTCGTTCTGATTCTCTGTGTAATCGTGGGCCCAAAGTGGTGACGCCTGACAATTTTCTTACGGTTTTTGAACGGAAATTTAGGATGATGGTATTATATGTTTTATTTTCTGCCTTGATGATGTGTTGAACTGAGGAAATAATGAGATCATGAAGCTTGTTGGCATTGTCTGCAGCAGGCATATTAGCTTCAAGATGCTGATCATGGACTGTTTCATGCCTTTTTTAGATTTTGTCAATTTTCTGGAAGAAGGTTTCATTGCACATGATAAGGCAATCTTCTAGGCTATCCATGTTCTTGTCAAGGTTTAGGAACTATTTAATGATAAGGAGGAACAGGAGGGGCAGAAAAATGGCTGGCTGAGGTTGCTTAGGAGTTTCAGCACTGATTCTTGAATTTTGGCACAACTGGCATGAGTCCACTGGTGACAAAAATCAACTTTTTTCCCCAATTATGTCCAGCTTGCAGCTTCAGCATTTTAAAGCTGCAAAAGGTCCATCTGTGGTAGTGACACTCGCAGTACTTTGTTGTTGCACTGTTTTGTTGCCACCATCTTTGCTTTGTGCTGAAAGCATTGCTACATGTTGGCTGCCACCTATTCTCTTATTAGATAATTATTTTAAATTATTATTTAGTAGTTACTTCATAGAAATACAGAAGAAATACAAAAAAATTAAGATACAAAAATATAGTAAAATACGAAAGAAATTATGGCATCAGCAGCATATGAAAGTCTAAGGACACAAAAAATATTATAAAAATAAAAAAATATTACATATATGGGACAATGAAATAAAAAAACAATAATTAAAAATAAAAGCTAGCCTTTAAAAGATGGTAAAGTAGTAAAAAATAGGAAGCCAAAACAGAAGATAAAATATAATAAGCAACAGCCAAAAGAGAATCCAGAGAGAGAGAGAATGTTGGGAATAATTTGCATCATACTTAGAAAAGGATAGGTACAAAACTAGACCCAATGTCTATAAAATACTAAAGCATATTAATGGCAGTACAAAAGAAACTGCAAATATAAGTTATGAAATAGATTTAAAATAATTCCTAGATTAATTTACAGATCTTTGGAGAGATAATTTTTGGCCACCAGAGGACTGCTACATACTTGTCATTGGTAAATAGCTCCAGAAAACATAAGTGCTATTTTGTTTAATAACTGGCAATTTGCTTGCATTTTAGTATAACAATGTTCATTTTTGATGGCTTAGTGTGCCTGCATGATTGTTGGCTTGGGGATTTGTTAATGATCTTTTTTTATTATATTATATTTTGAATATTGGCTTGACCAGAACCCAGAGACAGTACACAGAAGGCCTACATATTGGACAGCGTGAAGAAAAACAATGTGGGATTTAATATCCCCTTAATTTAAATAAAGTGAAGATTAAATACCGTTAATGATGTAGACCTTTAGAAAATGGTTTGATGTCAGGAGTGCAAGAAGTATGCATGGTGAAATGTAAAAGATGTATTTGTAGAGAGCCTAACCAGGACATTTAGAGTAGGTATGGATTTATAGGAAATGTAATATTTTGCTAGACTATGAGTTATCAGTGAATATGAAACAGACTGAAGGAATGAAAGAAACATGAAAGAAAGGTAAACTGAATGAAAGTTAGTGATACTGAGGGAGTGAAAGAACCCAAGAATGAAAAAACAAAGTAAGGGATATGGAAGTGAAGGAAAGTAAGAATAAAGGAACAGATGAACAGTGTGGCAGAATGAGAGGTAGCAAGACTACAGGAGTCACAGAGAGTGAAATTGCTGGAGTACAAGATTTGAAGAGAGAGTTGTTCAAAATGAAAAATGAAATGAGGAACGCAGAGTGATATTAGACATTTAGTTATAAAACAAATGAAAGAGCACAAAACAACAGACTGAAAGATAAAAGAAAAAAAGAGGTGACAAATGACTTCAGAATAGCAGTGTATGGAGATTCCATTCTTAGAGAATTGGTTAATGAGAGATTCCATAGGGTCTGTTATCCAGGAGGGAGAAAAACTAAGACAATTCATGTTTTGGATATGAGGAGGAAACCAGCAAGAGAGTTAATGGTGGTTGTGGGAACAAATGATTTAGGTGGACATCTCTCCTTATGTTAAGTATCAGGAGATTATTGAGGAGAGTGAAGGATAACAGTATAGTGGAAGGCTGTCAGTATGCTGCTGAGATATGAGAATGATGAGTTGAAACAAACCAGAATCACAAATGATATGCTAGCAAAGCTATGAAATGATGCAGTTTCTGGATGTATAGCAAGAATTTGAGGGAAGAATGGAATTATACAGATGGGTTGAATTGCATGTGAATGGCATTGGACTGAGTGAACAGGAGAAACTGTTGCTAGATGGAAGTTCAGTGTGTGATGCAAGCAAGAGATCAGAAGAAAGAAATGAAGTGAAAGATTGGGAAAGTGGAATGGAAGAGACTGAAGTGCTCAGAAATGGAAATGGTAGTAGTGCGATAGATGAAGAGAGAATGAGAATGCAAGAGAAACAGAGAAAAAAAGGGGAGGGGAAGCCTAGATGAACAGGGAGACACTTCATGAGAAGAGTGAATGTTGGAAGTAGTACTGAATGTATGTATGGGAATGATCAGCAGAAGAATGGAATGGATCAGGTTGTGAGTGGAGAAACAGAGATTGAGCAAGATATATAGGCTAATTGTTGATAAAGGTGATGGGGAAAGGATAGGTGAGGTGGGGAAACTATAACCAACTATGAAAGTTTCAAATTGCCTTAGATACTAAGTCAAGCCATCATCATCATAACACTAATTACGGGTATAGACCATACTGGTCTGTTCTGGTCTCATTATCCATCCAATATCCTTTTTTAAGGTCTATCCTGCCTTCTCTGTCCAATTGGCTTATATTTTAGTATTTGTCTAGGATGTCGGGTGTTGGCCATTCGGTTTACATGTTCAATCCATTTTTGTTTATAGTTGTTTAGTTTTTCTTCTATTGATTTTGTTTTCAGCTCTTTTTGTCAAATAGTGCAAGTAAAAACAACTCAGGGATGCTGAGGATTGTATTCTCTCAGGTCAACTTACAAAACTTTCATAGTTTCTACAAACATTCAGCTTTGCTGATGTAATTATAAATTGTTTATTTCTGAAATTTTCCATTTAATATTTTCAGACCAGGGTTGACCACGGATGATAAACCCACAGATAAGGGGCGTACAATGGTAGTGGCAGTGGTTTTGAGCCAGTGTGGTGTGAGGTGGAGCTTGACAGGAATAGATATTTATTGGTATTTATAGAGTATAGTTTTGGAATGAAGACATAGCCTTTGGGAAAAAAGAAACCAAATTTTTCGAGTTCTTGAGACACAACTATCTTAGGCAGTATATAATGGAGGGAACATGAGGACTGAAAGTTTTAGATCTGATCATTTCATCAGAGGATGTAATTGTGAGTGGGATTTTGCACTTCCCTCCATTTGGTGAGAGTGATTATGAAGTAAGCACTTGGGGTGTGGCTAGTTATATGAAGATTTCTGTGAGGAAAGGATATATATATATATATATATGAAAGTACAATGCTGGTGATTATGAGAAGCATAGGAAACAGCTTGGAGATATAGCATGGGATGAGGCGTTGAGAGGAAAGGAAATAAATGCTGCTTGGGAAATGACAAAGATATAATAGCAATAAGGAGTGAATGTATTCTGAAGTCATAAGGCTGAAGAAGGTATGTATAAAATGGATGAACAATAATGAAATCTGGAAGAAGAAGAAACACTGTGGAGGCAGCAGAAGATGAATAATGGTAATAATCAGTTGTACAAAGAGTATAAAAGAGCATGCCAGAAGCATATCCCAGTTGGGACAGCAAAAGAGCAGTATAAGCAGAAATTAGCAAATCAGGACAAATAAGACCCTTGGGAGGTCTTTCTTTCAATAGGTGGCAAGTAGAAAAAAGAATGATTATGGCAAGATGAAGTTAATGGACGAAAATGGGAGATTGGTAACTGTTGAAGAGGACATAGTCGAGATATTAAGTGAATAGTTCATCAGGGTGTTTCACCCTAAGTGTGAAATTAGAAGCACATATATAGAGAATGAAATGAGAAAAGACTTACTGGTGAGGGAGCAAAAGATATATGAGAAATTAAGCAAACTAGATGTCGATAAGGCAATAGCCTTTAAGACTAATGTGTCTTAAAGGAATTTCCATGGGGTTAGCATTGCCTTTAGCCTACCTGTTTAACAATAGCCTTGCAATAGCATAAGTCCCAAAGGAATGGAAAGAAGATAAAATTGTTTTACTTCACAGAGATGGTGATAAGTCTACGGCTACAAATTATAAGCAGATCTATATATCTGCAGCCGTAGTTAAGGTATTGGATAGTTTGGTGAGAGATAGGATACAAAAGTGGGTTGATATCAGTGGTATTCTTTGTACTTGTCAGCAGAGGTTCATTAAAGGGAGATCATGTTTTACCAAATTGCTTATGTATTATAACAAGATGATAAATGAATTGGATGAGGGAGATGCATATATAGTGGTGTGTTTAAATTTTGCAAAGGTTTCTGATAGACTGCCACACCACAAGTTGGTAACTAAACTAGTAACTGATAATTGATAACTAAAAAGTTGGCCATTATGTGGTGTATTGTATTGTATGTGTAGAGTGGTTACTACCATTCATGAAGGATAAGTAAATGTTTTATATTTTAGTTGATAATATTAGGTTAACTAAATTGTAGTTTTTGTTTTAAACGGGTGTGTGATTGAATGAGTTATTTAGTTGTAAGTAAATCTTGTACTGTACCTATTAGGTGATGAGAATGCAGCAAATGTTAGTAGAATGGACAGTATTGATAGCAGGTTGGAAAATGTCAGAATTAATGTCAAATGTGTGGCCGTGAAAGCAGAGGAGATCGAAATGGACATAAATAAAGAAATAGTACTAAGTGCAAAATAGAAAATTTTGAAGGAGGCAAGAGATTATACCATGATAAGACTCATGGTTGTGTATGAGTGTAAGAATAATGTGGTGAGGTCCTACTTATCTCTTCCACACTGTTGTATGTATTCATGGCTATAAATCCTTGTATGTTCACAGGGTCAGTTTGTCTGTTCTGAGGGATGAAAAACCGAGTTTCCAGGTGAAAACAATCCTCTACTTCTGTATCAGACCGTCTAACTAACTCTTAGTCAAAAGAGACCAGATTAAGGTTCCTCATATCATGGATGGAAATTGAACCCAGGATTTTCAAACCAAATGGATTCGTCTATACTGACTGGGCTACAGAGACTCTACTCCACAAACAAGGGAGTACTTAATGAAAGTGTGACAAAATCATGTTTCCCTGGTGCAAAAATTCACGCAATTTGGAAAAACCTGGGTTTTTTTCAAATTAATTCTCCCACACTGCCTGAGCCCCCCTCCAATTTCAACACCATCAAAGCAGAAGTATGCGCACCACAGGCAACAACATCCAAGAAAAGGTATGTGTGAATTTTCTTCTATTATGCTACATATATTTGTCTCTAAAATACATCTGCAATGCCCTAAGAATTCTTGAGTAAAAAGTCAATAACATTAAAAGGGGGCACTCCTAAACAAAAGCAGGCAAAATAGTCGTAGAAATAATAGTTTGTAAGAGGAGTAACATGGGAATTTTTTTCAGAAATAATACCTTTTTTTAAGTTTATTTTGTAATCTTCTCAGTTAAGTGTAATTAATATCTTAAAAACTTAAATCTTAAAAAATCATAAAAAGTAAGGTAAAACATAGTGCAGCAGTAATGAGGAAAAATAGAGTGTGTTGCCCTGGTATGATAATGTGGAGTGGAGGAGAAGAGCAGTGATGACAAATAAAATGGTAGTGAGAATGTGCAGGAAAAGGGGTCTGAAATATGTGGATGCATGGAGTACATTTGACAATAGACAGGAGCTGTATGCAAGAAACAGATTGCATTTGAATGCAAAAAGGCACATGCATTTGGAAAAACTATTGTCTTCTGGGCATGTGAGTGTGTTAGGACAGAGAACCTAGAATGTTGCAGGGATGGCCTATGAGAAAGTAGATTGAGAAATAAGGGAGGTATACACTATATTACAGAAACAGGAGAGTATGAAAGAAGTAATAACGGCTATAAGAAGGAAAGCAATACACTGGATTTTCTGAATACAAATTCTAGGGACACTGAATTTGTGGTATTGACTGACAGTCACTCCAAAGGTTGTTAATATAAGTGAAACTTGGTTAACTGAGGACGATATTCTAACAGGGATAGAAATCAAAGAGTACAGCATATTTCAGCAGGATGGGGAAGGTAAACTTCATGATGGAGTGTTACTCGTGATATGAGATGAATTGTGTGCTCTCAGGGTGGAGAATCTCAGTGAAAATAACACTAATGGCTTTGAGAGTATAAGAGTATAAAAGATGTGAGATGGATGTTTATAGGACAAGATATTTAGTGGGATGTTGCTACAGACCATAGAATATAGATGGTAATGAGCAGGAAATGTTTAGGAAAATTAGTTTGGCAAGTGCAAAGCAGGCAATCATTATGGGAAACTTCAACTATAGTGATATAAACTAGGCAAAGGAGACAGCATGCAGAAGAGCTTGAGCCACATGAGGATCGAGAGCTCTGGATTTGGTCACTGCATCAGAGGATTTGATTGTGACTGAGATGGCATAATTGCCCACCCTAGAAAAAATAATAATAATAATAATAATAATAAATGGAAAACTAAACTATTCATTAAACCACTTGAAAGATATGACTATGATTATTTTTTTAAATATTTAAGTTTGAATCAAGATCTGCTGTGATGATAGCTTATAAGGTAACTACAATAGATAATTCTTACTATCAAGTTTTTTAGAACATGAGCAACATGTATTGAATAAAAAAATAATAATAAAAAAGGAATGAAACCTTAAGCTTTATAGAAATTTGGGATCTTTACTAAATGTACGAAGAAACATATTTCTACACATTGATACACAGAAATAAAGAAGTTACAGTTCTGTTGTCAATCATATAAAATTACTATGTACAGATTTGGTCTCCACATTGTTTTTGAGATGGCAAAAGAGAAGAGTAACCAAAATTGTGTCAAATCTCTGCAATGCTAGGTAGACAGATTGAGAGATACATTTTGCAGAGTTCAGCCTAGTGAAAGAGTGATAAAACTGAAAGTTTGATGAAGTTGATAAGTTGATGAAAAGCTTGAACCACATTTATTAATTTTATTGTACAATGAAACCTGTGGAGAATTTATGACTAAACAAACACAAGTAATAACCACAGTAATAAGTTTTAATTAATAATATTTCATCCTAAGTATCATAGGACATCATCAGTACAGTTAATTCAAACAATACTAGGAATAACATATATATATTGTAATCATGTGCCCTAACTGTATGTTATTCCTAGTATTGTTTGAATTAACTGTACTGATGATGTCCTATGATACTTAGGATGAAATATTTACTTATTAAAACTTATTACTGTGGTTATTACGTGTGTTTGTTTAGATATTCATTAATGTAGAAAAGATTTTTTAAGGATAGGAAGATAGACAAAGAGAAAGAGAGAGAAGAGTGGAATATAAGGCCATCTCTGGAAATTGTATAATGAGAGTATGAGCAAGGAGTGATGAGGCCTTTATATGAATAATAGACAGTGAGTGGAATTCCCTGAGAGAGAGAGAGAGAGAGAGAGAGAGAGAGAGAGAGAGAGAGAGAGAGAGAGAGAGAGAGAGAGAGAGAGGGAGAGCTAAGTAAGGAACCAGTAAATCAGTTCAAGGAATGATGTATGACCAATGCTGTTTGATTTTTTGAAATTTTATTTATTATTATTTTTTTATGTAAATCCCACTCACAAAAGGTCTCTTCCAATTTTGAATCCCCTGTACACTGTTGTATCCTGAACAAGTGTTATGATATCACTATCGACAATGACGTAGTCATTGAGGCTTTTCTTATTTCTTGTGTCTTCTCTCCATGTGAAATTGTTGAAACATGGTGTTAGTAATGACTAGTCCATGTCCAGAGCAGAAGTCCAGAAAATTAGTTGTTTTCTGGAATATGTCATAGATAAAGCTCTTTATGAATATGACACTGGAATAGTAGTTGGCGAACTAAGAATAAATAACTTAGGTTTTGCTGACGATATCGATCTTCTGGCAGAAAGTGAAGAAGAATTACAAGAGATAACCAGCCATGTTTTCGGAACATTAAAAAAATATGGATTATACATAAACCTACAAAAAACAAAAACAATGATAACCTCAAAATCAGACATTGAATTCTTAAAGATACAAATTGGCAATAAGCAAATTGAGAATTAAAGAAGTTCACTTATCTAGGTAGCACGTTGAGTCAAGATGGTCACTCAAAAACCAACATTAAATACCGAATTGCTAAGGCAACCGTGGCCCTACAGAAGAACCATTGTGGGGAGATAACAGAATAGCAATCACAACCTGACTAAGACTAATTGACACCTTGGTGAATTCTGTCCTCTTGTATGGTTGTGAGGCCTGGACTTTATTGAAGAAAGATGAGAGGAGACTCCTGTCTTTCAAAATGAAAACTTACAGAAGACTTTTGCGAACTCCCTATACTGCTCACGAAAATGTCTGAAAACTGATTGATTCATTAGATGGGAGAAAAAGGGAAAATATTCTGACAGTCATCAGAAGAAGACAGATGAAATGGTTCAGACATGTGGAGAGGGCTAATGGCATTCCAAAGCAAGTACTAGAAGGAATCATTCCAGGATCAAGGGTTAGGGGCCGACCTCGATTAAAATGGACTGACAACATCAAAAAATGAACAAATTCCTCCCTTTCTCAACTGACATCAAGAACAAGAGACCGAGATGACTGGAGGAGGCTAGCAAAGAGTATCACCTACATGAATGACCCAACGGTTCATTTAGGACTATGGGAGAAGAAGAATGTGAGGTTACTGGCCTCTATACACAAGTAGCCTAGTGTTATGAAGATACTTCATGTGCAAACTTTGTTTGCTTACACTTGGATAAAGGAATAAAGAAGAATATATTTTTTGGCATCTTCAATTTCATTTAGATCTCCTGAAAACGATTAAGTTTACCAAAAGGATTTGGCCTTGGGAAAGCTTCTTCCAAGGAATGGACACATGGATATGGTTAAAACACAGCCAGAGAAAGAGAGAGAGAGAGAACCAACAGTAAGCTAAACTGCTATATTTCTGGTGGAGTGATGAGCCAAACTTGGCATAAAAAAAAAAATCATTTAAATAGCTTATGCACGAATAACACTACATATACTGGATTGTATGCAGCAACAGTGAAATGCAAATAATTACTATATTTCATGCTTTCATTAAAAACTATTTGTTTTTATTTGTATTTATTACATTCTATGAAATAAATTTTATAAGCATTCCTATTATTTTCTTAGTATTCATCTTATTATTATTTGAAATAACTACTTCTTGCAAATATATTCAGAACAAACATTATTATATTTTTTAAAATTCAGAAAATCTTTTAGCATTTTCAAAAGATTAATTTAAAGCAATAAAGAACATCATACCTTGAACATTTAATAATATTGTCTGTGTTGCATTTCCACCAGCATTCATCACCAAACAGACATAATCACCCTTGTGAAAAACTTGAGCATTTTTTATTTCCAATTTTCCATCTCCCAGTATACGAATATCATCATCCTCTACTACTAAATTTTCATTCTGATACCAATAAATCATAGGTTTAGGATTTCCCTGTAATACAGTACATGGTAAATAAGCTGTATTTCCTTTTTTGACACCCACAACTGGAAACGCATAATCAATCAGAGGAGGTACTGCAAAAATAAATAAATAAATAAATGCAAGAAAATACTTCAAAGTCAAACTTCATTTCAAACTTAATCCATATCAAACTAGAATAGTATAATTTTTATCAAGGAAAATTTGATCTTAATGAACACCATCACATTGTCAAGATGAAGAGTTTATTTTGATCAGTATTTCTTGGTATCTCTTCATGATCATTTGCAGCATAATATTGAACTGAGGTTGCCAAATGTGAATTCAAGTGATTCCTTTATACCTACTGTGATGAGAGAGAGAGAGAGAGAAACAAAATGTCATTTAGCACTAAGCCAAATCTTGAACTTTTTTCAAACCTCTAATATGATATAGAATATCAGCTACTCAGCTGAAGTCAAAATTTAACTTTGTAACACGTAAAGCTAAACTTGATATACATACTCTTTTGTATTCCAAAACTTTATTTGTTTGCTATGATATCTGGTATTATAATGCAAATAACTTGTTATGTCTGAACAAGTAGTGAGGCAGATGTACTAACTGGTATCAAGTGTAAATGTAAAATATTTTTAGAAAGGATAGACAGGATAGGAGAAGAAGGGGGGGGGGTAGTTGCTGCTAATGATATTCGATGATTTGAGTTTAGTTAGAATACAAAGCTATGATCTCACTACTAGTAATAATTTTCCATGTAGAAGTGAGTCTGAAAACATCTGATATCAGGTAGAGCTTAAAAGAGTCAAATACAAAGTGAGGTGTTGTTACAGAGCTAGCAGATCAGTTGCTAGTCAGGATGAAAAAGAAAAACCATGATGGATGCTAAACGAGTAATCATGAATGACTTTAATTATCCAAACATTGATTAGGTAGTGATAAACTCTCATGAGAAGAATGAAACTGAATTTACTGAGCAGTTGTAGAAACAATTTCCTCCAGTAGACAATTTCCACATCAGTCCACCCGGCAGCATCTGTGAATAAGCAACTCTAAACTTGTACTCCACATTTTATCATTATTGCAAGTGTTTTTCATTCAAATTAATCATTAAACGGAAATCTTAACAGTGAGTACTAAGGAGCCAATTACTTCAGCACAACCTGTAAGTCCTTATAGCGCATTAAATCAGTTATCTTTCCAGTTAAAAATCAGCCATGTGTAAGCAACCACTATGCCTACCATATGAAGCAAAGATGGCAGCAACAAAAGTTAATGATGAATGAGAACCTCATGTCTCACCAGCACAGGGCCATTGATCACTGACAAATCCACAAAGTGCCACAGCTGCAAAACTGATAATAGCAATAAAAAAGGGTGCAAGAGATGCTATAATGTGCGAGTTCTGTTGCCACTGGCTACATACTTCCTGTGCAAAAATAGATGAATGGCAGACAAGCTATTTATCAACCTCAACCAACCCTTTTTTTGTTCAATGTGCCTCCCTTCTGTAAAACAGCTCCTGAACTTAGGCAAACAAATTGAAACCCTCAAACAGCACATCAGTGCTATAAATGAAAATTTTCCTCCAAAATACGAGCACTGGAAATTATGCTCAAACTAACTGATGATCAGCACAGCAACGCAAGTTCACCTTTGCCTGCGAATGAACTCCATGACCTAATTGCATCTACAGTGCATGACTCGATGGAGGCCAAACACAAAAAATTCAATGCTGTTATTTTGAACTTTCCAAAGTAAAACAGAAAGCACTAAAAGAAGACATCATCAAATTAGCAGAAGAATGCAACATCGATTCTAAAAATATCACCAGGTGTCATTGTTTCAGACCCATAAATAAAAGAAAGGACGGAACGAACTTCCCACACCTCGTAAAAGTGACTTGCGACACACAACAAGCATATCTAAATTAATAACAGCGATCAACAACAAGTTCAAAGACACTTGTCCCCAGACGAGCATATGAGCTTGACCAGATCTAATTTGCCCAGAGGGAACAAGGACGCCAGCTTCAAACACAACTTGGAGAAAAATGTCAAAATAAAGACAACAGTTGAATCATTGATTACAAACAAGTTAAATTAGTGCAAAAATCAAGTGATGCCGCCAGCAGCCACCATGGAGGCAAGTATCCAGGTACTGCATAAGAAATATGCAAGGCCCTTGTGGTCAAACATATGCGTCACGGAACCATTTCATCAGCATCCGTGGCCTAAACCTCAACCTTAATATTGTCCACAACAACCACTATCTTCAGTCTACCAAACTCCACCTACTCTTTCTTGCAGAAACTAAAATCTCAACTCCCTTCCCAGCACAATTCATCTAAACATTATAAATCACACACTCTTTCACTCCTTTCGACAACAAGGATGGAGTCTGTGCATACATCCGCTCCGACATATCTTGCCAGAGAGCACCCAACCTAGAATCGCCCAACTCTTTGACCTTCTTTAGTTCATAATATCCTTTCCCCACTCAGTCAAATTCATTTGCTGTCTCTATCGCTCCTCTAATGCAGCCAACCAATTTGAGCACTTTAATTTCCTCTCCTTAAAAACTGATTTTCTCCAGTCACACTTTCCCAATAGCGAAATTACCCTCCTAAGAGATTTTAATGTTCACAACACCAGCTGGCTTTCCCCCTCCAGTTGTACGGATCTTGCAGGCAGAGATGCTGAAACATTTGCCATCACTAATGACCTCACACAAATAGTTCAGATGCCAACCAGAATACCTGATAACTTGAACCACTTCCCAAACACCCTAGATCTCTTCCTCACAACGACCCTTCCAAATACACAGTGATGTAGTGCCCCCCGCCCTAGGAAATTCTGATCACAATCTAGTGCTCATCTTCTCCCCATGAAACAATGCCTACACAGCCACTCACATACAAGAGTAGTTTGGCATTATAGCAGTGTCAAGTGGGACAGCCTCCATGACTTCTATGCTTCATTCCCATGGTTGGACTATTGCTTCTGGCCTTACATCCCAAACATATGCACTGAACTTATTACCAAAGAAATTCTCACCAGCATGGTTTTACAAACCCTGGTTTTCCAAAAGATATGCCAAGGCTGCACAAATGAACCAGCATACCATAACTGGCTCAAATCAAGAACTCCATCCTCCTTTATAGCTTATACTCAAGCCTGAAATAGATGAAAAAAAAAAAAAAAAAAATTAATGTAATTTCCAAAACAGAATTCGAAAGAGCAAAAAGCAGGAAACTAGCAGCCTGTCCGAACAGCAGTTGAGCCTTTTGGTCTCTCTCCAAAGCAATTGGTCATAACTTCTGCCCAATACTATTCCCACCCCTATCATACCCAGAAGGCTCTATTGCATCATCACTTAGAGAAAAAGCCAATCTCCTGGCCTTACACTTTGCTTCCAATGAATGCATAATCGACAATGGTAAAAGTCCCCCAACCATTCCAGCTTCTCAACATACAATGCCCACTATATCCTTTTGCCAGAAAGAGATAAAAGAAAAATACTGTCTAAATTAGACACAAAAAAAAGTTTCCTGGCCCTGATGGCATTCCCTCGTCTTGAACATTTGTGCAACAGAACTGGCTTCTATCCTATGTTGCCTGCATATACTGTCTTACTCCACTGGTATCTATCCCACAGCCTGGTAATTGGCCAATATTCAACCGGTTCCCAAGAAGTGAGAGAAGTCACTGCATCAAACTACTGCCCTATCTTGCTCACCTCAGTCCGGTCTAAAGTAGCATAAAAAATCATCAATTCCCAACTCCTACAATACCTTAAAGGCACCACCTAATAAATGACTGCCGGTATGGATTCTGTCGCTGCTGATCAATAGGAGATCTGCTCACATATGTCACCCATCTCTGGACAAATGCCATGGAAAAGTTTGGCGAATCTCAATTGGTTGCAACTGATATCTGTAACACGTTTGACTGGGTTTGTCACAAGGGCTCACTAAGCAAGCTGCCATCATTTGGTCTGTCTCAAGACTTCTGTAGTTGGATTGCCAGTTTTCTTCTGTCCGGATTCACATTATTTGTGGTGGATGGTTCCTTATCCTCTCACCATTGAACTAATGCTGGAGTTTTACAAGGTTCTGTCCTCTCACCAACCCTCCTCCTGCTATCTATCAATGACCTACTTCAGTTGACCTCCAACCCAATACACAGTTTTGCAGATGACAGCACATTGCACTCCTCCCTTAAATTTGATAAACCTTACTCTACACCAGGGATTCTCAACCTATGGTACATGTACCACTGCCTTACTGGTACATCTAATATCTTGAATTAAATATAGTGGTATGCCACTGGAAAAGGTTGAGAATCCCTGCTCTACACAGTTCACCTCAACCTACAAAACATCAAACCATCCTCCAATGGGGTTCAGATAACCTCATCAATTTCAATGCTAATAAAACCAAGTTCTGTTCTATTTCTCATTAAAAAGAACCATTTTTTTTTTCCCCAGTATTCTTTTTGACAATACACAATTTGAGAAATCTTTTCTTGGAATTACCCTGACATCAACACATCACAACCACTGCATCCTCAGCTTCAAAAAAAACCAGGATTTCTCTTTCTCTCAAGATGTTACTTCACTCTTAAACAGCTGATAACCTTATACAAATCACAAATATGCCCAGCTATTGAATACTGCTCTCACATATGGGGTGGGGTCCCTGAAAGCTCCCTCAGAATGCTTAACTCAATACAGAAGAAAACAATTAGACTTATTAATGACCCATCTCTTACCAACTCACTCCCCAAACTTTTGCACAGATGTTTGGTTTCTGCAATATGTATATTCTATAAGCATTTCCATGGGAAATGCTCATCTAAAATAACATCAATAATTCTTCCACTTAGTATTAAGCTCTTTGGAACACATGCAGCTGCTGCTCAACATCCCTTTACAGTACACCTCGAAACAAACAGAATAAGCTTCTTTTCCTCCTCCTTCATCCTTGCAACTGCTAAACTGTGGAACAGTCCTCCTCCCGCTGTTCCCCAAGGAGTACAATATACTGTATAGTCATTAAAATCAAATGTAAACAAGTTCCTCCTTTCCCAACCCACTACCCGTACACAGTACTAATGTACTATAAGTTAATCAACCAACCTCTCACATATATGAGCTCAACATAAAAAAAAAAAAAAAAAAAAAAAAAAGTAGCATATGCCAGAAGGAACTGAAGGTCAAAAGAATGTTAGATCTGATTATAGTATCAGAGGGGGATTTCAGAAAGAGATGAGACAGTTCTCCTTCAATCTGAAGACAGTGATCATGTTATACTGACTTGGAAAGTAGCTAAGTTTATGGATCTTCTACTTATAAAAAGTTACATGCTAAACTACAAAACAGGAAATTATGACCAACTGCAAATATGCTAGGTTCTGTCCCATAAGTTGCTAAGATGAGAAAGATATCAGAAGTGCATGGGAAGCATTTAAAAATTACTTAAACTATGTAATATTGGAATGTGTCCCTAGAATTAAAGAAATATCATGTGTATGATATCAGTTATGAAAATTATAAAGAATAGGATAGAAGATTTACAAGTGGAAAGCAAAGTTGAAATTGGCTCTGCAAGCTAAAGACAACCCAAAAAGAATAATTCTGTCTATCAATTCTATCATTATGCTGCAAGTAAAAGAAAGAAAGTGAAAATTTCTTTCTTTTAATTGTGGCATAATGACAGAATAACGCTACTGAATGCATTGAGTGCCCATTTGCTAAAAGCTATCAGTATCTCTGAAGTGATGGTAGTGGTGGTGAAGATTTTGAAAAAGTTGGTAAGCGATTATATACATAAATGGATTCATAGTGAATATATAATTTGCAAAGTACAGCATGAATTTATTAAGTAAAAGTAATATTCTTCTGCATTACTTCAACTATGGTATCTCTTCTGGGTCTGGCTCCCACTGATGAGTCTTCAATAAAAGTCAAAACTGGTCTGGGAATGACCGCCCTTCCCATAATGTATTACACATGTAAGAATATGTCTTGCATTATGGGATACTAAGGCAACTGTTGTGAAGTCTTTATATTCGATTAAGTATAATGTATATACAAATAATGTATATACAATATGAGGGTGGTTCTGAAAAGTTCTTGGCCTAACAATGAAAAAACGAATTTATAATTACAAAATCATTTGTATTTTTCAACATAATTTTCCTTAAGATTATTACATTTATTCCAGCGATGCTCCAGCGCCATTATCCTGGATCTAGGTTCTCAGTAGGATCTGAAAAATATCCCTCTACAGCTGTAATTCGAAGAAATCTTGATTCGAAGAAAAATGCTGACCAGTGAGGAAGAGTTTAGTTTTGGGAAGAGATAGAAGTCAGAGGGAGACAAATCTGGGGAATATGGTGGATGCTCCAACAATTAATAGTGCAGATCACTTAATTTTCCCATTGCCAAAACATCTTTGTGGGCAGGTGCATCGTCCTGATGAAAGATGATATTTTTCTTCTACAAACCGGACCTTTTCTCAAGAATTTTTTTATCTAGTCTGGTTAAAAGGTCAGAATAATATTCCCTGGTTATTGTTTTACCCTTTTCAAGATAATTAATAAACAAAATGCCTTTAGCGTCTCAAAACACGGATGCCATGACCTTTCCTATTGATGGAATAGACTTTGTCTTCTCTGGTGCTGAACAACCGGCTTCTGTCCACTGTTTTGACTGCTGTTTGGATTCTGGTGTGTAATGGTGAATCCAAGTCTCATCCATAGTAATAAATCGATGCACAAAATCAGTTTTATTCTTGTTAAAACGCTCCAAGCACTGTTCAGAGATTTTCATGTGAGTATGTTTTTAATCTGCTGTGAGCAAGTGCGAAAAGCTTTTTCATTTGAAATTCTTCATGCAAAATATATCCTACATGTTCTTTTGAAATGTCTATAGTCTCAGCAATTTCACGCACTTTGACTCGCCGTTCATCCAATACCATATTGTGCACTTGATCAATGATTTCTGATGTTGTTACAGTTTTTGGATATCCTTCATGTGTATCATCTTCAAGGCTGGTACAGTTAAGTTTAAACTTGGCAGCCCATTTCTTTATTGTTGAAAACGAAGGAGAAGAGTGTCCATAAACTTTAATAAACTTCAAATGAATTTCTTTTGGCATTAAATCTTCTTTTACAAAAAATTTTATAACCAATACTCAATTTTATCCATTTCAAGGGATACAGACAACACTTTTGCTTCAGACAGCTGTATAAAACAAACTACTTCATAGAATGACTTGCAATTTCACATGAATACTTATTACAAATGTACCAACTTAGAAAAAAAAAAAATCTTGCCAATAGTTGTCTTCTGTGGTTGAGGCTGAGAACGTCTCAAACCACCCTCATATATAAGTAGCCCAGTTGTAGAGTTACTTCATGCACAAACTTTGAATACACTTTGATAAAGGACAAAACCAAGAATATAATTTCTTGGCATTTGTAATTTATTGTTTTGCTAATGGATGGTATAAATTATGGACAACATTGTATGTTCTGAGATGATATAACTGTAGTCAGTTTGAATTATTCTACCCAACAAACTTTCATTCTAGTGAACTGCTGCAAAGAAACTCATATTTTCTGTTTAACAGAACAAAACAGATATTTAAGAATAATAACAAACTTTTCAAGTAATTATTAACTGGAATTTCCTCTTTTCATCAAGTCATTTTCATAGGCACAAAGGTATGAGATATGCATTTAGGCAGAATAATAAGAAGAGGATAAATACAAATTAAGTAATTTGAGTCTGCATTCCTAGCTGGCATTCTCCATGCATACAGTCATAGGATTATATTCCAATAACACTAGCAGGTTCTCCCAGGCATGCTGTAAAAAGCAAAATATCAGTATATGCATAATGTACGTCAGAGTGACCTATGTGACCGAGCCTAATCTAGATACATAAAGCTCAGCATCTATCTACACTGAGTGGTCCCTTTATTAGGAACACCTTCCCATTTTCCCAAATGGGTAGGTGTTTGTAATAAAGGGGACAGTGTATAGATGGCAACATGGATAACAAATCTAACTTTGGACTGGCTTAGCAGGCACATGCATGACACAAGTTAGTAGACACAAGTATGAAGTACAATTGGCACTGATAAGTGCATTTATAATATTTCATGTAATTTATTACGTAAAATATATAATACATAATATTACATATTACATAATATATAATATTTTTTTTCAGTTGATTCAGTGAACCATCATCAAATGTGAAGTACCAATACTACAATTACTGCAATGTAGTTCAGACATATCCTTGCAGGATCCCCAATATTTTGTAGAGGGAGTGAGAGGAGAATGCTGTTCAGGTTATAAGAAGGTTGTGGAGCAGTAGCAGATTTTTTTGAAAGTCTTTGAGATTTATATTTACATCTGCATAACAAAGTCTTTCTTTCTTCTCCCTCAAAACCCTCGGATGGATCTGATGGTTTGTGTCGGTGACACAGTGACACAAAGGCAAAAGTGAATGCAAGAAACAACATACTAAGAAAGCTTATCTCCTCCAAATGGGATGCAGACCCTAGTACACTGAGATCTTCTGCCTTGGCCCTTTGCTATTCTTCTGCTGAATACGCCTGTCCAGTATGCTCCAGATCCTGCCATGCTGAAAAATGATCCAGCATTGAATGAAAGCTACTGCTTAATTACAGGATGCCTGAAACCAACACCACTAAAAGACCTGTATACTTTGGCTGGTATTGCACCCCCTTCAATTTGAAGATCTGCATTCTCAGCTGATGAAAGAAGCAGACAAATGAATGATGAATGCCAGCCACTATTCGGCCAGACCGCAGTGCCCCAAAGACTAAGATCCCGACATAGCTTCCTGGCAACTGTTGAACCACCTAAAAACCTCCCAGAGACAAGACTTCAACAATGGCTTGCATTATACCCTGAAAATAATACTGGTATTTCAACAGCCGAACATCTTCCACATGGTGCCCACTTGGACTGGAATACTTAGAAAACTCAACAGACTTCGAACGGCAGGATGCTGCAAACAAAACCTCATCAAATGGGGCTACCTCACTGGTCCAGACAATTGTGAGTGTGGGACAACCCAGTCTATGGAACAACCTTCTTTCTTGTCCCTTTCTTCCATCACCTTGCACAAAAGAGGACCTTATATCCTGCACAGAAAGAGCAGCTGATTGTGCAAGATACTGGAGGAACATCTGACCATATTTAGTGTATATAAGTTATGTAGTATAGTTTCCTTTTTTCATATTTAATTATTATTCCCTGCATAATTCACCTATCAAATCTAAGCTGATCTCATTGTAATGTATCCTAATTTGTTGTAAATAGTAAGTAAGTTGTACCCCTTACTTACTACTGTACTACTTGTGTTTGGATACAAAATAAAAAAGTGACATAGTCTGTAATTTTGGAGTGGCTGAGGTGTAGATATTGGACTTGTTTTCGATGTCCATTGAGGTGTCGTACCAGCTATGCTACAGAGAAGGTCTTTAAAATTCTTTTTAAAATTAAAACTCAAGGATAATGAGTAAAACTGACACAACTAAAAAAAATATAATATCATAAATAACATACCAATTCCTGTAATAGACAGATTAGCCTCAAGTTCTTGCTGACCAAATCTGTTTTTTACTATGCATACATATGTTCCTTCATCATTAATTGATGCATCTAAAATACAAAAAAAAAAAGACTTTATTATCAGTCTAACAATTAACTACAAAATATTCATGAATTATTAAAAATATGTTAGCAGTAGAAGTACTGAAAAAAACTCATAAAAAACTCAAAAACTCAGTGATGTATACAGGAGAAGTTAACATACTCTGTGAGACAAAGCATGCTATTGTCTGCTTCAACTATAACAGGTCAGGTGCTGGTATTTCAAGAGACATCTAAATCTCTTGAAAGGAGATGAAGTTTGCATTTCCTCCAAATATAGAAACTGTAAGGTATGAAAGATTTCATTTATTTTCACACCTTACATAACTGAAAACTTTGCAAAAGTTTTCATTTATGAAAACTACCGCACCAACAAAGGGTGTGGAGGCAGTAACTGAGAGAGATACACAGATTATATGTAGGCTGTTCAATAAGCTATAAGACTATATTTATACAGAAAACAGATTACCTTTAATCGTCATCATTTACATGGACTTTTTTTTTGAAGTAACTACCGTGAGACACGATGCATTTGTCCCAACGTTGCGTCCACTTCTTAAACACATGTGAAAGTCCATTTTCTGAGAGTTCTTTCAAAACCGCCTCTGCAGCTTTTACACATGCTTTGTTGCTTTCGAAATGGCGGTCTCTTAGTGGTTTCTTGAGCTGAGGAAACAGCCAAAAATCGCATGGTGCGAGATCAGGACTGTATGGAGGGTGTGGTAGGATATCTATGTTGTTCTTCTGCAAAACATCCACTACACCACCAGCAATATGTGGCCTTGCATTATCGTGGTGCAATAAGAAGCCATTCTTCAGCAATGGACGCTTCCTTTTGACGTGCTGTACCATTGTCTGTAAAACATCCGCATAGTATCAGCTTTACAGTATTCCTGGGTTCTACAGCGTGTTGGTAAACAATGCCTTCATAGTCAAAAAACATTACGGTCATAACTTTACCAGCCGATTTTACCGTTTTTGCTTTATTGGGGGGGGTAGGCAAAGACGGATGCTTCCATTCACTGCTTTGTTGTTTCATTGTAGGGTCATAGTGATACGAACAAGCTTCATCTGCTGTAATGATGCATTTTAAGAAGTTGTCGCCTTTTTAGTCCGGTCTTTAGTCCTTTTTATCCAGTCTTTCTTTCCATTCTGTGCACACATCCACTCGATGCTGCATTTGCTCCAGTGTCAAGAGTTTGGGAATCCATCGAGTGCAAACATGTTTTAGTCCCAAATGTTCAGCCATGATTGAGTGAACACTTCCCACAGAAATATTCAGGACAACATGCAGCTGCCGTACTGTAATTCTGCGATCCTCCTTGATGATAATCACTGCTGCTGTGTTGATCATTGTCTCTGTGATGGATGTTGAAGGTCTTCCCTCACATTCAAGATCTTCCACATTTTGCATTTTGCCTTCCTTAAAAGTTTTATGCCAGCGAAAAACACTTGCCCTCGACATTGCTTCGTCATGGAAAGCTTCGTGTATCATGTTAAAAGTGTCCGATGCCGATTTTTGCAAACGCACACAAAATTTAATCGCATAACACTGTTCCAAGGATGCTTCCATTTTGACAACTGGTCACAGCTCATAGGCACGCCGAAACAAGCTTGCATTTAGTCATGTTTCACTTTGGCACATCAGCCCGTATACGCCATCTATCAACCTCTTTTGTTAATACAGACAGCAACATTTCTTTATTCCACAGAAATTAATATTGTGATGAGTGGTTTCGCGACAGTAAAATTAGTCTTATTACTTATTGAACAGCCCTCGTATATATTGTGCTTCACAGACCCATTACTAGAGTTACTGTAAATGTACAATAATAATAATTATTATAATTATTATTATTATTAACATCCAACCTCCATGGAGTCAGAGGCTCATCGTGGGAAGTGAACACTATTGCACACAGTGCTCATCCAACCATGCATTAAAATGATTCAATGTGTCTACATTCACAACTCACTCAAGCAATGCATTCCACTCACCAACCACTCTCCATGAAAAGAACCTTCTCCTCACTCCTCGGCTAACACTCTCTTTATACAGTTTCCAGCGATGGCCTCTTGTTCTAAACCCATCTCTCATTCTATGAAAAATTTCTTCCATATCAACCTGATAACAACCACTGACTAGCTTATATGTCACAATCATATCCCCCCCTCCCACCTTCCTCCTATTCACAAGGCTTTGCAATTTACATTCTCTCAATCTGTCCTCGCACTCCACATTCCAAAGAATCTTCTCTGGACTCTTTCCAACATATCCTCATCACCATGAAAACCAGGCGACTAGATCAGTGCAAAATAATCCATATGAGGTGTGAATAAATCTTATACAATGACCACCATAACCTCTTTATTTCAACATGTCGGAGTCCTCTGCATCATTGCCATTATCTGATGTCATTTCTTCACAACTTGTGCAATGTAGCCCCTAAATTTCAGGTCATCATTCATCACCACTCCTAGATCTCTCATTTTCCTTTACCTCCATTATAGTTTCCCCCAAAAAAGTGTATACTTTGTATCCCATCATTGCTTACCAAATCTCAAAACCTTACACTTTGCAACATTGAACTGACAGTTCCATTTGCCTGGCCATTCATACAATCTATTCAAGTCCTCCTGCAAGGCCATAACATCGGCTTGACTCTGTATTGCTTTCCTCAATTTTGCATCATCTGTAAACAGCTCCATAACACTAGTTAAACCTATCCCAATATCATTAATATGTGCAAATCGAACAACAATGGCCCCAGCTTGTGACTTCCTCTAACGGGATACCGCACCCCCATATACAACTTTATGATACCTATCTGAAAGCCAGTCACCGATCCGACTCAGAAGTCTGTTATATTATTATTATTATTATTATGAGACACCTCCGAGGAGTCCAAAGATTCAACGAGGAAGGGCATCTACTCTACAATTCTCTGTCTCAAAGTACAAAATCAAAGTACACCACTGTATATGAATCTCTCCTGTCCAAGGGTATTTGTCACCTTGTTATAGTACATAAGTTAGTAAAACATGATCTATCTTTAACAAATCCATGCTGATAACCACAAAGAATACTGCTACTTTTAACCTAATTCTGCATAATACTTACATCGCACCAATCTCTCTAGTACCTTCACCAGAACTCCAGATATACAGATTAGCCTATAATTTTAAGCCACAGCCTCATCTCCACCTTTATGCAGTGGAACAATTTTATCTTCTTTCCACTCCCATGGAACCTATCCTGTTGTAAGACTCTTATTAAGCAAGCATGCCAATGTACTGCCCTGGAATATTCCCTTAAAATGCATCATGATATGTCATCAAATCCTATCAACTTATTGACATCAAGGTTATTTATTTCCTCAAATAATTCCTACTCACTCACAATTAAGCCATCCTCTCCTATGTCCTCTATGTCATCTACACTTAAGTTTGTCATAAGTTCATTATGATCCATCTGATCAGGATAAAACACCATTATAAATTGATCACTGAATACTTCAACACTGTCTTCCGCAGCAGTTACCATTCTTCCATTTTCATACATTAACATCATCGTACCATGGTCATTCTTCCTTCTACTTGCCACATATCTAAAAAACTCTCTAGGGTTTTTCTTTGCCTGATTTGCCAATTTCTATTCATACTGCACACTGCACTTTTTGTTTTCCTTACTAACTGAGTCACTCTTCTGGCTTGTTCTCTATACCCTTCATGAAACTGATTATTACCATTATTCATCTTGTACTGCCAAAGTACAAGATTCATGCTTAACCCCCTCATTCATCCATTTTACACCTACCTTATTCAGTCTTTCGGGCCTTTGGAATACACTCATACATTGTTGTTATGTATTTCTTTGTCAGTTCCCAAGCAGCATTTATTTCCTTACTGCTCAGCTCCTCATCCCATGCTATAGCTCCAAGCTGTGTCCTAAACTTGTCATAATCACCAGCCTTACATATATGCTTTCCTCACAGGTCTGCATATGGCTAGCCACAACCCAGGTGATCTCTTCATGATCACTCTCACCAACTGGAGAAAAGTGAAACCTCACTCACAATTACATTCTCTGATGATATGATAAGATCTAAAACTCTCAACCATTGTATGTCTTCCTTTACATGCTGCCCAAGATAGTTATCTCTCAAGAACTCAAGAAATTCATTTTCCTTATTTCCAAATGCTATTTCTTCATTCCAATCTATACTACCATAATTAAAATTGCCCATATTAATTATCCTTCCTTTCTTCACTAATCCAAGTTGTTTATACATTTCTTCATCACAATCCTCCACATTCCCTGGCCTATAGCAACATCCAACTAAATATGTCTTCCTGTCAACTTCCATGTTAAACCACACTGCCTCATAACCAGTTTCACTATTTTCATCTTTCATTCCTACCTTATGTGAGATAATTCCCCTACTATCATCAGTAGCATTCCCTCTCCCTTCTTGTCCTTTCTATCCTTGTGAAAAATACTGTATCCCTCCAAATCTATTCCTGTTACAATATCATCTTCATTCAACCATGTTTGGGGTTGAATGAAGTTGAATGAAGTTTTGGAGTGAATTAATTCAATCACTGAAACCATTTCATCCACGTCATTTCTGATACTTGCAGCATTTGTAAACAAACACAGCATTTCATTTTTAGGTCTCTAACAAGTCCTATCCTAGCCCTTGCCCAATCACCTTTATCAGTACTTACCACATATATCGACTCAGCCTCAACTTCCCCACCCACATAGCAATATACTCCATCTCCATACACATCCACTATCAACATCTACTCTCCCTACGCCATGTCTCCCTGTCCACCCGAGCCTCACCTCACCATTTTCCTGTTCCTCTTGCATTCCCGTTCTCTCTTCTTCTCTCATACTATCATTGTTTCCACTGCCAAGCGCTCTTGTTGCTTCAGTACCATTCTCCTGATCTTTCACTTCACTCTTACTTTTGATTTCTTGCATTCAGCACACACTATACTTCCATTTAGCAACACTTTCTCCAATGCACTCACTCCAAATCCATTTGAATGCATCCCATCACATCTGTATAATTCCATTCTTCTCTCAAACACATGCCATATATCCTCAAACTCTACTCCCTTCTCTTCACACAGCTCCAATAGCATGTCATTGGTAAAATTTTCTGTTAAAAAAAAAAAAAGTAATTATATTTTCCTCTATTCATTTTCAAATGAAAGTTATTACTTAATATAGCTTTAAAAAAAAAAAAAAAAAATTTTCTATTCTCTAGCAAAGAGGTGTTTCACCTAAGTGTCATGTATACCACACTACACTTTGCATTCATTCCCAGTCTTTGCGCTCACTGTACTCATCAAGAATGCACTCAAATCACTCATATTTCTTAATGCAAACTCTGCTTTTTATATCCTTATTCACCATCCTAACTCGACATAGTATCCTATCCTTATTCACCATTCTATCCTATGTTCTGCATTTCTAGAAATGATTGACTGTCTTTTATTTTTGCTATCTCCTCCCTGCCACTCTTTAAAATTCATTCCAATTTTCCATTTTTAAAACTGTTCTTAATAACTGTTTTAATCATAGGTTCTATAAATTATTATTATTATTATTATTATTAAACAAGACCTCATGGAGTCAAAGACTAGGAGGTCCTTTTATCTCACACACATCTCATCATACCGCGTCTTAAACAAATTCAAACTCCTTGCAGACACCACACTTTCAGGCAAAACATTCCAATCAATCACAACTCTGCACGAAAAAACCTACCTCTCACTCCCCTATTCACACCCTCTTTACACAGTTTCCAGGGATGACCTCTGGTTCTCCCCTGATCTCCCACTATTCTCTGTAGAACTTCTCCACCACTGATCCTATAACAACCCCTTACCAACTTGTAGGTCTCTATCATATCTCCCCTCTTCCTTCTCTCCACTAGACTCTGCAAATTACATCTTTTCAATCTTTCCTCATAATCGACATTCCAGAGGTCAGAAACTAACTTAGTCAGTCGCCTTTGGACCCTTTCCAACATCTCTTCATCCTTCTGAAAACCAGGTGACCAAATCTGGGCACAATAGTCCATGTGTGGCCTAATCAAAGCCTTATACAATGGAACAAGAATCTCCCTACTTCTACACGTCAGTGTCCTCCGCATCATTCCAGAAGTCTTTGTGTTGTCTTCACAATTTTAGCAATGTGTCCCCTAAATTTTAGATCCTTATCCACTATCACCCCAAGATCTCTTATTTCCTCTACTTCCAACAATATATTCTCATCAAGCATAAATTCTGCATCCCATCTTTGTTTTCCAAATTTTAAAACCTTACATTTTGCAACATTGAACTCACACACCCATTTGCTTGCCCAATCACTCAATTTATTCAAGTCTTCTTGCAAGGCCACAACATCTTCACTACTCTTTATGGTTCGTCCCAACTTCACATCATCTGCAAACAACTGAATATCTCCATCCAAATCTTCGCCAATATCATTACTATACAAGTTAAATAGTAATGGCCCTAAAACAGATCCCTGAGGCACTCCACTAGTGACTTCATTTTCCTGGATATTGCACCCCCATACACAACTTGTTGATACCTATCAGATAGCCAGTCTCCAATCCAATGCACTTATCTAATATCCAACCCCATTTGCTCTAGTTTGACTGTCAACTTATCATGAGGTACTCTATCAAAAGCTTTTGCAAAATCCAAGTATATTACTGTTTATCCTTCTCCTCTGTCAAAGGAAGCAGTCACTTTATTGTAATAAATAAGTAGATTACTAAAACACGACCTCCCTTTAGCAAATTAATGCTGTCCATCAAAGATTATACCATTGTTGTCAACCCAACTCTGGATCCTAGTTCTCACAAGCTTCTCCAACAACTTAACCACAACACCTGACACACAGATAGGTCTATAGTTTGATGCTTGAGTTCGATTACCTCCTTTATAAAGTGGCACAATCTTGCCCTTCTTCACTCTTTAAGGACTTGACCTCCCTTTAGCAAATCCATGCTGTCCATCAAAGATTATACCATTGTTGTCAACCCAACTCTGGATCCCAGTTCTCACAAGCTTCTCCAACAACTTAACCACAACACCTGACACACAGATAGGCCTATAGTTTCATGCTTGAGTTCGATCACCTGCGTTATAAAGTGGCACAATCTTGCCCTCCTTCCACTCTTTAGGGACTTGACCGAGTGCAAGACTCGTATTAAAAAAATATGTCAAGGCAGGTGTCAACTCTCTGGCACATTCCTTCAGAATACGCGGTCATATATTATCAAGTCCCACAGCCTTATTTACATCTAGTTTACTCAACTCCCCAAACACCTCTTGCTCACTTACAGTCAGTCTCTCCTCCCCATCATCAACTGCTCTTAATCTCTCCATGAAGTCACATTCACAAGATTGAAAGATCTTTATGAACTGCTCATTAAGTATCTCCACCACACATTCTGCAACAGCTGTCTTTATACCATTTCCTCCAATCAATGTCATCCTTCCATAATCATTCTTTCTATGAATGAACAGCAGTTAGCTAATGAAGCTAAAAAAAACTCCCTAGGATTCTTTTTAGCTTCATTAGCTAACTGCTGTTCATACCTCTCTTTAGCTACTCTCACCAACCAAGTCACCCTCCTTGCCTGGTCTTTGTAAACCTCATGAAATTGGTTACTTCCACTTCTCTTATGCTGCCTCCACAATGCCCTTTTTCTCTGTATTGCATGCTTAATCTCTTTATTCATCCATCTCACACCTACCTTATTTAACCTTCTCACCCATGATATACATTTAGACATTGCATCTACTAAATATTTTTTGAAAATCTCCCAAGCTGCATTGATCTCTTTTCCAGCTAACTCCTCATTCCATGCTACCCTTGCAAGCTGTCTCCTGAACTCTTCATAATCACCCCCCTTGTAGTTCACAGGGGTTCTTGCAATGCTGGCAACCACCCAAGTAATCACCTCATGGTCACTTTCACCAATTGGTGGATGATTTGATACCTCATTGATAATTACATCCTCCAATGAGATGACCAAATCCAAGACCCTTAATCCTCTTGTGCCCTCTGTTACATACTGTCTGAGGTAGTTATCCATCAAAAACTCAAGAAACTCATTTTCTTTACTTCCAGTTGCTATCTCTTCATTCCAGTTTATATTGCCATAATTAAAATCGCCCATAATGATCACACTTTTCTTAATTGCTTGGCTAATTTGATTATACATTTCACTATCACCACCATCCACATTACCAGGTCTATAACAACATCCCACCAAGTATTTGATTCTATTCATCTCTATCTCACACCATACTGCCTCAAAACCACTGGCCCCATTTTCCTCTTGCATCTCTATCTTGTATGGACATAACTCTTTCTCTATCATCAATAGCACTCCCCCTCCCTTTTTACTCCTTCTATCCACACGAAACACATCATACCTTTCCATCTCTATTCCTGTCAGGATGTCATCCTCATCTAACCATGTCTCACTTATTCCGACAATCTCTGGGTGCACAGACGCAATTAGTGCAACCATTTCATCCGCCTTGTTTCTTATACTTCTAGCATTATTATACAAACACAACAACTCATTTCTGGATCTCCAACTAGTTCCACTGATACCACTCACTTGATGTGATCTCTCCATGCTAGACTGGGGCCATTTCCCTTTCTGCTTCTTCATTTTAGAACCCTTTGCAATTCCATCTGTTTCCTTTTGATCCCTGATCATCCCATTACTTTCCTGCCTACACATGCTCTCACCTCCTCTTGGAGCATCCAACTTTCTCACGCTGTGTATCCCTGTCCACCCTGAGCCTCCCCGTTTCCCTGCTCCTCTTGCACACAAATTCTCTCATTTTCTATACTCATACCACTCACTTCCCCATTCATTTCCACTTCTTCAATCTCTCCTGTCTTACTCTCCTGCTCTTCCACATCACTCCCCTCTCGATCTGATTCATTCTCTCTATTCACTTCTCCACTTTCCAGCAGCAGTCTCTCCAAGAGACTCACACCATAACCACTCAAATGCAGTCCATCGCTCCCATACAGCTCACTTCATCCCTCAAACTCATTCCACACATTAACAAACTGTACTCCCATCTCCTCACATATTTCAGCCAGAATATCATTCGTAATCCTTGCTCTCCGCCTCATTTCACCACAATCATACCTAGGCAACATACTGACTACCCTTCCTGTCACACTATTCTCCTTTATCTTTCCAAGCAGTCTCCTGACATTCATTTTGACATGCTCTTTATTCTCTCTCAAATCATTTGTACCAATTAATACAATTAACTCTTTTGCTCGTTCCAGCCTCATATTCAATGCCTCAATAACTCTACTAATTTTACCACCTGGAAAACATACCTTGTGCATTTTATCCTCTAGCACACCTTTAATAATGGAGTCGCCATATAACGCCACTCGCTCATCTTTTGTTAACTCTTTCATGCCATCATGATTTATTTTAATAGTTTTGACCTGAATTCTCTTAATTTCATTCCGCATCCATTTCATTTCTTGCTTCATCCAATCCAATTCACCTTCCAAACCTCGCGACACATTCTCTCTATCATTAAATCTTTCTAACTTTCTAACTCTCGACCCCCTCTTCTCACTTTCCCTCTCATTCATCCTTCTTTGTTTCCGTACTTTCAGTCC